>NW_022708377.1:0-701 GCF_011630105.1 Anneissia japonica | reverse complement strand
ATTTCTTTGGGTGCGAGTAGGCACAAATAATATATATTTATGTCATCCATAACAAAATAAAATAAAATAGAAAAAAATATAAAAGTAACACAATAAAAAACTAAAGACAACAATTTAAAACTTCTTTCGTTCTTTATTTATTTGTAATGGAAAGTTCGTACATCGGATAACGTCCCAACTTTGACCATCATCTTCTTCGATACTTATTATCTTCCACATGTCCATTTCGAAAGGGTTCGTCGTCGGTTGAAATTTCGCCAACACCAAAACTTTGAACAAAGTGAAACTATTCCTGTCGCTGTCTCTTATACACATCTAGATGTGTATAAGAGACAGGCCGTCCAGATCGAACACGACGATGTGATCTTGCTCGCGACGCTCCTTGAACGTACGTGCAAAATAACGGTACGTGGCATTTGTGAAAAGCAAACCACCCATAACTGTTTTCATGTATCGCGCCAGGAAAGTTTTTCCGGTTCCTCCGATCTCGTCGACCACCTAATGCACACGTCGTACTGTCGATAATCCGCCGAGCAGGACCTCTCTCAGTTTTGTCTGCCACGGTCTCAACGGGCACTTTTCGTACCATCTTCTCCGTCTTTCCAGCTTTCTCATCCTTTCCTTTTTTCTCGGTCACGTCTTGGAACGTTTTTTTGGGGCGTCTGCGACCACTGGATCTTCGTTCGCCTTTTCTTTACGTT
>NW_022708376.1:0-709 GCF_011630105.1 Anneissia japonica | reverse complement strand
ATTTGAGCGTATCTCGCTTATCCTTGGTCGATCGTCTTCCAACTTTGAGTATGTTATAGCTGAGATAATTCTCTTTTATATATTTGACCCCTTTTTACATTTTGATGACGTCATCATGGTCAAAAAATTGTTTTTTCTGACCCCCTCATTTCTCTTTCTTCATAACGTTGATGACCCCATATAATCTTAACCATTCGTCATTTCCAAATCATATTAGGTGAGCATAAGCTTCAGGTCAAGGTTGAATGTTATATACCTTAATTTTCTGTTCGCGCCTTTTAGCGTGCAAGTACGCGTGCGTCAACATTTATATATGCATAAAACCATGAATATTTTTAATCAGTTATAGCTCCTTAGGATGAAAGGTGACCCCCAATTTTTATTACATAATCTGAAAGCACATGAGTTGTAGATACGATTTTTTACTTCATAATGGCTGATCGGACGTTATCATATATCCATTTGAATTAAAAAACTGAATTTTTATTTATGATGCCATTATGTTTATACTCGTTTGAACGTATCTCGCTTATTCTTGATTGATTGTCTCCCACCTGTG
Organism: Anneissia japonica; assembly: GCF_011630105.1. NCBI lineage: Eukaryota > Metazoa > Echinodermata > Crinoidea > Comatulida > Comatulidae > Anneissia > Anneissia japonica. The sequence continues at coordinate 150 of NW_022708376.1, read as the reverse complement.
AGTATGTTATAGCTAAATCAATTCTCTTGAAGACGTGTCCCTTTATTTTTCATTTTGATCACGTCAACATGGTCAAAAAGAAAGCATTTTTGGAGCCCTTTTATCTCTCATTCTTAAAAGATGTAAAACAATAGAACAGAGTGAGGGCGG
>NW_022708375.1:0-1197 GCF_011630105.1 Anneissia japonica | reverse complement strand
GATTAAGTCTATATGTCCACTGTATTTTAAGTACAGTTAGCGTGATGATTTTTTTAAACTAAGGTTCTAATGTACAAATGTGCTAAAAACTGTATTGACTGGTTATTGCGTGCACGGTAGAATGGTTGGGGTCTGATGATTGACGCCCATGATTACTTTTCAATTAGTTTTGCTTTGTATTTAAGTTGTTTTTATACAAGGATGCTGCTGTTATCTGTTTGAATACTTAGAACATGAATACGGCATAGAGAGGGAAGTGGTTTTTCTGTAATTTCTGCCTGTTCCTAATTTGGAATGTGTTGTTTCCTCTCTTGATGGTGGATGTTTTATTGTATTAGGATTAAGCTTATGTATATGTAATGTAATTGATTCACATTTAAGGTAATTTAGACTTAAAGATTTGTACTTTTGTTTTGTACTTTTAAATTTTATTTTGGTTCATGAACACTGTTATAAGTTTTTGATTTATGTAAGTAAGAATCCATTTCCTCATCAGCTGGTGTATTTTTAACGTCGAAGGCGACGTTCAGAAAGGAGGGGTGGATGTAGCCCAGGTCCCTTTACTGGCCATAAAGTTGTATACATATACACATACACCCACACACACATGCATACACACATACATATATATATATACATATATACCTGCGGCTCGGTCTAGGCAAACGACTCGGATGAAATTTATACCGTATGTATATATCATGTGTCCGATTGGATTGGATTTATTCGGTGTAGACACCAAGGATAGTCCACGAAAGTCTAGAAGAAGACTTATCCAGTGGGGTCCTTCTGGTGGTGATTGGGCAGTACACCGGGAGACAATCCCCTACTCTTTTCCGAAGAGTGTACTGTGTTCTTTAACGTGCACATGGGCCATAAATTCACACAGGACCAACGGCTTAAACGTCTCATCCAAAAGACGGTGCGCTATTGTAACTTGTATTTCAGCCCTCTAGCTGAAACACAAGGAGAGGCAGCGATGGGAATTGAACCGGGGACCTAGATATCTTCACGGTTCAGTGCACACACAGTGGCTACAACCAAATTAGCCGACTGAGCTAAGCTGCTCTCTAAAATTGTCGTCTGGCTAGACTGATCCACGGGTCAATTGGTGAGAATCGACCATCAAATTTTGGCTGGCGTACTGGTAGCAGTTCGGACGGTGTGTAATCTTGCCCAATTTATTATAAGGTTCAT
>NW_022708374.1:375-5308 GCF_011630105.1 Anneissia japonica | reverse complement strand
ACGCTACCGTGTACGTATATATCATTCTGTTTGCTTCCGGACCGGACTATTGGACTTCGTCACACCATCACATTTTGTTTTGGCCTAACTAATTTATACATTAGACGCATGCATCCCCTCTTTGCACCGCATTTAAACAGTATTTCCCGTTTTTTTTTTTTTTATGTAATAACATTAACCAATGTCAAATGGGTGGCTGTCTATTATTTTTTTTAATTTAAAATGCATTACATCTGTTGTATTTTGTCATTGAATAAAAATGACAACAGTACTCCAATCCAGTATATCTTTTCTTTTGTTTCAAGTTCAAGTTTATTTATTTCACACAAGGAAAATATTAATTGATCAATGCTTCTATAAATCAAATAAATTATTATTTCGTTTCGGCTTGTATTCGCATTTAGCAACATAAAATACACTCTGATACCAGGGAACAATTAAATTAAATGTTCTCTGCTGCTTTGTGAACTCCTGAACAACCAAAATATAAACGTTAAAGCAGGAAACAGTTAAATTACACTGTTCTGTGGTTGAAGGAAAAAAGGACAGCTCGAAACAATATGGAATAATGTAACGTTTGTCTGTCACAATGTTAATGTTTCAAACTGTGGCGTAACTCTTGCGAGCCCCACCTTTTCTCGGATGCAAGTGGGCCATAGACGGACCACCACCACTACTACTAGCCAGTGCTCTTCTACGGAGCCCCTTAAAGTTATACACTTTTCGCACTCACTCAAAATCAATATTACCGGTATACACTATTATTAATCAGCATAATTAATTATGATGCGTATTCTGAGTGTACTCGCATGTTGGATATCTGAAGATTGGAACACTCTCCAGACATCTCATTAATCTTTCCTACTGTACGCATATAAAACATCCTCTATGAAACTGAGATATTGCTATGATAAAGCCGCTGAAATAATACAATCGTATTAAACAACTACGTTATATATTATTTGTAATTTGTTTCTATAGTTAAAAACAATACAGAAAGAAGAAGGATTTTGCAACAATTCGATGATTACCAGTGAACCGACGATGATGAAAAAAGGTAAATCGTCGATTATGAAAAGTGAACTCTTTATGATGAAAAAAGTAAATCGTCGATGGTAAAAAGTGAATTGTCGATAATGCAAAAAGTGAATTGTCGATGATAAAAAGTGTCGTCGATGACGAAACAAGTGAATCGTCGATGATGAACAAAGTGAATCGTCGATGATGAAGCTATATATTGAATCGTCGATGATAAAACAAGTGGATCGTCGATGATGAAAAAAGTTAATCCTCGATGATGAAACAAGTGAATCGTTGATTATGAAACAAGTGAATCGTCCATGATGAAACAAATGAATCGTTGATGATGAACTTGACAAGTGAATCGACGATGATGAAACAAGAATCGTCGATGATGAAACAGTCAATCGTCGATGATGAAGCAAGTGAATCGTCAATGATGAAACAATTAAATCGTCGATGAATCGCTGATTCTAATTAAGGGTTGCATTTTTCGCGCACGCAACAAAGTTCTGATTATGACCTGCTGACGACATGTTTTGGCGTAGGGCACGAACTAGCCTAGCCTGTTGGGTCCAAGCGGACTTATATGAGGCATTTTGTTTGTGTCAATGTAATTTTGTTGATATTAACACTAGCTGCCTGGAACTGCTGTCCAGAAAATGTGTCTGCTGCTCTCTCTAGTTTGAATTTTCCATATCAATGCCTAGCAACCTCATGAAATGAAAAATGCAAAGCTGTAGGGTGTTCTTGGGAATTAGCCTAATTGAGTGCGCTATTTCCTTTATTTTTATTGTTTCTTGCTATATTGTATCTCGGAAACCCCTTGGTAGAAAAAAAAAAACTGCATACCTTTTAGTTAGGACACAAAGGTCCTATTTTAGCTTTTAAAACAATGATTTGTTGAATATTTTAATGTCAGGTCTCAAGAGAATAGACCTAGTGACAACAGAATGTACGGTTTGTTTATTTGTAGGGCCTTCTTTATATGCTTGTTATTTTGTTTGCTTGTCTCTTTATTCATATTGTTTATCTGTGTATTTTTATTTGTCTATATATATTTGTATATTCGCTTTAATTTATTCATTTGTTTATCTGTTTACATGTTATTTATGTATTTGTTAGAATTGACATTAAATAACATTTATATTATGTATTATATAACGTACAAATACTCAATATTATAATATAGCCTAATTCATACCCCAAGTATCGAAATGCACGCCATCGTGTCGTGATTAAATATTTCGACATTAATTATGTCATCATCAGGAATGATGATGACATAATGATGATGACAAATCCTGATGATGACATAATTAATGTCGAAATATTGAATCCCGACACGATGGCGTGCAAGTTGAAACTCTCTTATCTGAGATTAATCAGTGGACCTTTTGGTTTTTCAATTACAAAGTATCTCCTTTTAATTCACATTACGGTCGTCTAACATTTGTCATTTTAATCTACGCTGAGACCACTATACACGTGTAAGTTGTCTCAGATCTACGTCAGTGTGACCAGTGATGCGAATCAAATTATGCCAAGGGCTGAGGAAAAGTCATTCCCAATTACGCAAAATTGTAAAATTTGAATAAGCTCACACCACCGTATCAGGCTGCCTAGGTCTGTTAGGCCTACAATAGTCTCTACTCTGAGTCTACTGTGCTACTCTGACCCTACTGTACTACTACTATTCATTTTAAAAGACACCCCCTCCCCCCTTTTTTATTTTGTAATAAGTGGCCTAAAAAAAAGAATTACAGGGCTTCCATATGAGGTTTTACGGTAAGCCAACAATATGATAGGCCCTACTTCATAAAAAGGCGTGCATAGCGTAAAATAACATTCTGGTAACATCCTATAATAACCAGTGCTGTTAATGAATCACCCTTAGTAACTCACTGCTTTTAATAACCCACCCTATAAATAGTAAGGCAGCCCCAGTGTTTTTAATTAATAACCCACCCTTTTTAATATGCAAAAGTGGCCTCAAAAAGAAGCCCATCCAAAGTTAGGGAAGAAAAGCCCAGCGCTTCAATTCGAAGTTTCCCGGTAGGCCAACGATAGGATACTTGATAAAAAGGCGTGCATAGCGTAAAACAACATTCTGGTAACATCCTACAATAACCAGTGCTGTTAATAAACCACCCTTAGTAACTCACTGCTTTTAATAACCCACCCTATAAATAGTAGGCCAGTGCTTTTAATTAATAACCCACTCTTTTTAATATGCAAAAGTGGCCTCAAAAAGAAGCCCATCCAAAGTTGGGGAAGAAAAGCCCAGCGCTTCAATTCGAAGTTTCCCGGTAGGCCAACGATATGATACTTGATAAAAAGGTGTGCATTGCGTAAAATAACATTCTGGTAACATCCTATAATAACCAGTACAATAATATACCACCCCTTGTAACTCACTGCTTTTAATAACCCACCCTATAAATAGTAAGCCAATGCTTTTAATTAATAACCCACCCTTTTTAATATGCAAAAGTGGCCTCGAAAAGAAGCCCATCTAAAGTTCGGGAAAAAAATCCCAGCACTTCAAACGCAACTTTCTAGTAACATCCTATAATTACCAGTGCTGTTAATAACCCAACCTATAGCTAGCAACGTACTGCATTTAATAACCCACCCTATAAATTTACATCCAAGCTCTTACTAACATGCAAAAACTTTCGTGTAGCCCTGCGAGACGAATATAGCAGCACCTGACCGAAATGAGGCTCCTGATTAATTATTTAAGAGTATTTCTGACGTCATTTGTGGGCTTCCTATGTTCTGATTGGCTAAAAGAAATCTGTATTACATAGGTGTACTGCAGAAAAAAATACGCGTTCGGACATTAGTCAGTCTGGTTGGTTTGGGGGGTGGGGGGTTGGTGATACTCAACAATGTTTGTCAAAAAAAGACCCGCTACCCCTATCAGATAAAATTGCCTAATGACTAAAAAACATAGAAATACAATTGATTGAGATAAGCTGAGCATGCGCAGAAAGCCAGAGCGGTAATACAAAGGGTTCAATTAGTTCGGTCAGATTAAGGATTGATAAACAATGAAAGGGATTAAAGTGATACACATAAGTTAAGTAGCAACATTACATGGGAACGATTTTGCATGCTAGGAGGGGGTTAAAATAAAATTAAGTTACAAAATTTCTTAGAAGAAATTTGTTGGCATGCCTGCATGCTGAAACGAGTTCATTACGTTTATTTAGTGTAGTTATTTCCGGTTTGCAAATTATAAAATATTTTTCCCATATGCACAGGTTGCATCTTTTTGATGATGGGTTATATGGTTTAGTTTGTTTGAGAATGTTCCATTTAATAATAAATTCCATGTTTTTTTTCTTTTAGTTCCCATATGTACTTGCTTAAGCCTGGTTTCCTGTCGACGTAAAGTTCAGAGTTTCTTACGATTCATACGATTCTTACGACTGTTACGAGAAGTTGGACAAAAACAGCCGCGTCTTGATCGTGCTGGGCTGCAGACAAAATAAGCCGGTTACGATTCTTACGATAAGTTGAATTTTTCAAGCTCGAACGGCAAAGCCTCTTCTAACGTCGTCACATGCATGTTACGTCAAGTTGAATTTTTCTTTGCGACTGCGATATGTTAACATTTCTCACTTCCTGTCTGGTTTCCTCATTAAAATTACCTGGCGAGATTCGTGGACAATTTTCACCGTTGGATTTAAACAATAGTCTAGTCCTGTACAGTATAAGGGCCTACAAATCTCGATTTGCTAACTTTCTTGTTATCAATTTTAGTGTTTCGTTCTCAAAATATTATATTATGTTTTGAACTGACAGAAAAATCTTATCTCCAGATATACAGTTATACAGAAAACATGATTTAAATGTTAAAATTCGGGTTGTATAATATAAACATGAATTAAAATTAAGAATGAAA
>NW_022708374.1:0-314 GCF_011630105.1 Anneissia japonica | reverse complement strand
TATATTTTATTTATTTATTTAGGCCCTATATTATAATGTTTTATATATTATTTTTATATTATAGGCCTATAAGTTTTTTTGTATATTAAATGTAATTTATTAAATCTAATTGCAATCCTCATTCTTGACCACCAACACCCCACCCCCACCCAACCCACGAAAAAAATCTCTGGTCCATTTACTGCAGTCAGTCACAATACTCCAGTTATAATTTACGGATGTAGGCCTATAGGCAGTGGCGGCGCCATCGGGTGGGAGGTGGGGGTGAGACAGAGGGATTAATCCCCCATCGGTCTGGTAATTCCCCCATCGAT
>NW_022708373.1:0-921 GCF_011630105.1 Anneissia japonica | reverse complement strand
TCATGTAGTGCCCGGTTAAAAATATTATAGAGTGGTTTTGAAAGGGATAAGGCGGCAGCTTTAAGGACACTGTTACTAATTTCATTAATGCCAGAGGATTTCTTAATATCAATATTGCGTAATAATATTTCAATTTCTTTAATGTCAATGTTAAAATATGTTAAGTTGTCGATAGGGTAATCAGGAAAATCGGGATATGTGTGAACATGTTCGTTATTAAATACAGAACTGAAATATTGATTAAAAAGATTGGCCTTATCTATAGGTAAAATAACTTTTTTGTCATTATTGTTGATCATAGGAGCTTTGACCTTATTGCGGTAGGCAGTTTTAATCCACCCCCAAATCTTTTGGGATTAGAAGACATATCATTGCCAAGTTTTTTTACATATTCATAGTATTTACGTTCGCTAGTCTTTTTGAACTCTTTCCTAGCAGCTGAAAATTGTTTATAGTGAATTTTCGATGGGTAGTTCTTTTTTAATTTGAAGAGTCGTTCTTTAATTCTTAACAGTGAACGGAGGTCCTTGTCGAACCAAGGAGGTAGCTTACGCCTTTGATTGATGACAGGAACAGATTTTTTTACAATTTCAAGTACAATATCATTAAAATGTTGGACTGCCTCTGTAGTGTCTGGACTACAAGACTAGCATATCTTGTGTGTTGTTCGGACATGTTGTTAAATCAGGACTGGTGGATGAATAAACAACGAATGGCTATGTAGAGCTGGAATATTGTTTATTGTGTCATTTAATTGTGTTTGTTTGAATACGATAGCAACACACAACATTGGCGACGAGGCTGTCGAACCAACTGTGAGTTTGAATAGTATAATTTTGCGATAGTTTTGTTTTACTACTGTATTGCTGTACGATGAGCGCTGTGAACATTGAGATCACTGGAGTCGCTGCGTACGATCCA
>NW_022708372.1:0-710 GCF_011630105.1 Anneissia japonica | reverse complement strand
TCAATTCTTTGTCCCTTTAAATTAGATATCATATAGATACCAGCATCTAACTCGGAGTAAGGCCATTGCTAATGAAAAATTTGCTACAAAAAATACAAATTGCAGGGCATCTGCTTTAATTACAGTAAAGAGAACTGTAAAATATTCACGGTAAGTTATAAATATCCTAAACACTCATTATAATCAAGTTACAAAAATGTTAATTCATTTTATTCCAATTTGAGGGTGCCATATAAAAATTAATAAACTAAGTGGCACATTTATGTACGCCTTATGGGTTTGAAATGTTATTACTATAAATTATCATGGATTGAGAATTCCATATAATTTCATTGCGAATTTCATTTCATTAGGTGGGGATGTACAAAAAAAAAATAAAAGTTAATTAATGCCATAATTTTAATGATTTGTAGGTTAAAACATCTGTTAGCATTAATATAGGAATTTTGAATTAATTCATTTGTTTATTTTTTGTCTAAGTATTTAGCTAAACTTTTATTTATTAACATGATAATATTTTTCATATTATTGGTAATCATATTTTTGTCACTTAACAATAAGTTTTCTACAAATAAAAGCTCTTTTAATTAGTTGACTAAAGAACCACTCTCTGCAGTAGGCCCCATGCTATATTTGTTTCAGTTTATAAACATCAAACTTTACGAACCATTTATTTGTCAGTTGTGCCATTATTAGATCTTAAGCATAGA
>NW_022708371.1:0-1095 GCF_011630105.1 Anneissia japonica | reverse complement strand
ATTGTGTTGTAAATCAATGTGTGAAGAAAACAAATCAAGAGATCAAAAAAGGAGGGTTGTCAAAGTGCCTCTGGGCGTTTGATTTTTTTTCGAACTATGGACGGATGAAATGGAAGCAACATCACTTTTAACATTGAATCAATTATCATTGTTTTACCCTAGTGGAATTTAAGTAACTGCTAATTAGGGATGTACAAGCCATGGCCATGCAAAAACACTTTTTTTAAAACATTAATCATAGACTACATTTACCAGTAAACGCTGGCTCCTCAAAAACCATCTGAACAATAACGCCCCGGGGTGCTTATTCAAATAAATGCGGTATATTATAATTATTGTATTATGTATAAATTTTACTTAACTATCTGACTGTAATGCCAAATAATATAATATAATATAAGGTATGATAAGCAATCAATTGTAACAAATCAATGCATTCAGGGTGTGGTGAACTCTTGGGAGAGGATGATCGCGCTATGTGTGGTATATTTTTAAGAAGTCTGTAAAGATAATAGTTCAACAGTTTTGGTTATGGTAATCCTCAAAAGTATAGAATAACCCCATATACTATTTTAATATTCTATTCATTTATTATTTATTTATAAATCTATTAAACAATAACAATAACATCAATTATTATCGAACATGCAGGTGGGTACGATTCGGCTGTTGAGAATTCAACCCTCCTCTTCGTTGGTCGCCCTCTCCCGTTCCTGTTGATTTCGAAGTTGGCGAAGCCTCGTCGCGACTCCATGAGCTCCCTCCCAAGGTTTATTTCACCTAAGAGTCGTACGATTTCTACGAGTTAAAACTCGTGATCTTTGGAAAGGACCTATACGAGCTTATTACGTGGTAGCTACGAGTGAGGTACGACTTTATGGAGTTGGTTACGAGTTATGTACGAATTATGCCGAGCAGAGCACCGAGTTAACTACGAGATTATTACGAGCGTAACAAGTTTGTACCGAATTAGATACGAGTTAGGTACGAGCCAACTCGGTACGCTCGTACTTACTCGTACTCGTTTTTCGGTGCTCGCATCAAACTCGTAGATGACAAAACCGCCGACGAGTATCCAGAGTAGTGTACGAGCTA
>NW_022708370.1:718-1297 GCF_011630105.1 Anneissia japonica | reverse complement strand
CCATAAGACCTGCCAAAATGGCAAAACATCAAATGAATGTAAAAATGAGCTAGTTATTAATATTATGCATAGTAATCGGCAGGTTCTTGATTACAAGGCTAGACCAAGTTAATTACATGTAATGCCGAAATAATAATAATAATAATAATAATTATTATTATTATTATTATTATTATTATTATTATTATTATTATTATTATTACCTGTACGTTAAGGGGAACTTAGACAAAGGGGAAATAACACAAAAAATATTCCCCTTGGGCTAGTTATAATAGGCCTAGTAAATAGTATCTGTAGGTTCTCATTTTAAGCCTTAGACCAAGGTAATTAATGCTGAAATGATTATTATTATTATTATTATTAATTATTATTATTTGCTGTACTTTAAGGGGAACTTAGACAATGGAGGAATTAGAGAACAATTAAAAAACGACGTTAAGGGGAAATAACACAAAAGATATTCCCCTTAGGCGATTATTATTTATAGACCTAGTAAATAGTACAGTATCTCTAGGTTCTTCATTACAAGGCTTAGGCCAAAGGTAATTAATGCTGAAATTATTATTATTATTATTATTA
>NW_022708370.1:0-690 GCF_011630105.1 Anneissia japonica | reverse complement strand
TAACGCCGGAATGGTATATTATTTATTTAATAATATTTCTCTTATGCGCTCTATTTTTCATTTCATGCTTCAATTTTGTCCCATTTTCCCCACCAAAATTTCAGTCCATGTCAGTATGTGAAGCGTGATTGTTGTGTCAGCCTGACCCTAGGCCTAGTTTAAGGAGGGGCCTAGGTAAGACCTCAGCCTGTATTTAGGACTATAGTTTATCTCTTTCTCTCTAGCCTTTGGTATAACTGTACCTATCTACACTATATAACAGGAGGTACTAGCTGTTGTTGTTGTAGATAATATACTAACATTTAATAACATCCGAGAAGGTCACAGTTAGTTACACAGTGACGTACATCACATAAGTCCGTGAAATTTCATAGGCCTACCGTAGGTAAACCATAGAGAAAACTCGAGCGTCACGACATTGCGAAGTGTCTGCTCTTGTTCCTCGTATCGTACTCACTCGAGTCAATCCGAGATGGCCCGAGTGAAGTTTCATGCAAATGTTTCGTACGGGGGAAAAAATCGCCCTCCGCGCGCGCGCACGGTCGGTTTGTCTGTTCTCCACAAGATACTGTACTTTTGTTTTCTGCTTACTGAGTTTATAGCGGGCGTACTTCTACCGCGCTGCGCAGAGCCGTAGATAGAGAGAGTTTGGCCAACTCGGTTTCAATCACGTGACTTACACCGGCCATG
>NW_022708369.1:0-993 GCF_011630105.1 Anneissia japonica | reverse complement strand
TAATATAGCGCCCTCTATAGTTCAACTCTTTTTGTCCAAAACCCCTATTCGTGAAGACACCGTGTCCCGTTAAGGTGGTGTCGTGGACTTGCAAAGCCGTGCACTGTATCATTTGATTGTGTTTGGTCGTCGTCGCGGTGCTGGTGGTACTCTGGATCTTGGATTTTGCAGAAATTTAAAAAACATCTAATCGCATGAACGAGGGCAAAGGTGGAGTGGCCGTCGTTGACTGATCTGCGTGTTGCTGTTCCTGGTCGCCGGGCTGTCCGTGTTCTGGCTTTGGGACCTCTTTAAATTGCTCGCGTGAGATCGTGATGGTTTCAATCGTCGTCCGGACAATGAAGAGACACAGCGATCAGGACGGCGCGTTCGCGCCGATCATCCAACGACACAGAAAACTGAGGAAGTAATTTTTCGCCCCAAACCGAACCGAATCGTCGTGTCACGCAGCCAGCAGGAGCGCCTCCTCAAGATTCAGGTAGAGGATGAACGCGAACGTCGGCATTTCTCTGGTGCAGTCGACCTGCGACGTTCGATCGATCGCCAGAGAACTGGAAGAGACGGAAGGCGAATCGGACGTGCTCACCAGGATGGTCGGTGCGTACAGGCTTCGGGAAGCGAACGGGGACGCGGAAGGTGCGAACGAAGACAGCATGATGTACGAATCCACCCTTCGCAAGGTCCTGCCGGAGATGATGATCGAACACAACCACTTTCTCGATCGAGTGCGCAACGTTCCTAACGAATCGCTGAAACCCGATCCCTGGACGATGGACATGCTGCAATTCAACAACTACGAGCACGGCATGCGACCGGACGTCGGCATCGAAGTGCGGCGGTGCGAGTCACCCGACTGCATGTCCATTTACGTTTCCGGCGGATTCACGCTCGCCGAGTGTCTGAACGCGGACGCCGCCAAAGTGTTGAGGGGCGGCGGCGACCTGACGAGCATCGGAGCGTCGAATCACTACGGAAGGCCCTATTGCGTGCTGT
>NW_022708368.1:0-995 GCF_011630105.1 Anneissia japonica | reverse complement strand
TACTGGAGCATGTCCAGAGCATAAGCTTATGAGGTCTTGATATTTCGTGTCCGAGAGTTTTGAAGCACTAGACTTATATAATTATTCTGGATCAGGAATTATATCTTGTGTATCTGCATGCCGACGAGTGCTGCTAATTTGTATTGTGTCAAACCTCGGATCTAAGTGCGAGTACTTAAAATTGATCTCATCAGGCTTACGCTTGTTGACATGGATCTGCATAAAGCTGGTCCAGTCAAATTTCTGGCCTTTCAAGGACCTTTTCACCCTCAAAATAATCCCCCTTTTCTGACTGTAAAGCTTCCAGTCTTTGATGTCAGAAGACTGTACATGAATTATGATCAGGTGCAATTTCTGATATACGCTCCATGGCCCTCTCTATCGTATTATTATTATTATTATTATTATTATTATTATTATTATTATTATTATTATTATTATTATTATTATCAATATTATTATTATTGTTATTAATTATTATTATTATTACTAATATTATTATTATTATCACTATTAATATTATAATAATATAATAATGTATAATAATAGAGGTTTCGATGTCACATCACCATAAAACACAAATTACTCGTCAAATCTTCGCACCATTCATGAACTTTAATAGCTATGCATTCGATCTCCCATCACCAAACAAATATTATTCGTGAAAGCTTCTTCATACCTTTCATCAAATTTATAGGTAAAGCTTCACTCAATCAAGATTAAAAAAAGAAAGTTAGGACTTCACTACAACAGCAAATCTATTGACCTTAGGCTTCGACGTCGATAGTTAGCGACCTCTGAGGAGGATGTGTCCAGGCTTCAAAGTGACGCCTGCATTAGGAAAATAGAGCTATCGATGCGCTACTATTGGTAAAATCAATTTATAGAAAAAAAAATGAATTAAGTCTACAGCACCCGGTATTCCCATTCCCAGAGAAAAACCCAGACATGTACAATAACTTTGCTCAACCTACCAATGATTGAGCCCTGTTGAG
>NW_022708367.1:0-591 GCF_011630105.1 Anneissia japonica | reverse complement strand
TTCTTGATTACAAGGCTAGACCAAGTTAATTACATGTAATGCCGAAATGATTATTATTATTATTAATTATTATTACCTGTACGTTAAGGGGAACTTAGACAATGGAGGAATTAGAGAACAATTTAAAAAAACGACGTTAAGGGGAAATAACACAACAGATATTCCCCTTGAGCTAGTTATTATTTACAGGCCTAGTAAATAGTATCTGTAGGTTCTTCATTACAAGCCTTAGGCCAAGGTAATTAATGCTGAAATTATTATTATTATTATTATTAATTATTATTATTACCTGTACCTTAAGGGGAATTTAGACAATGGAGGAATTAGAGAACAATTAAAAATACGACGTTAAGGGGAAATAACACAAAAGATATTCCCCTTGGGCGATTATTTATTATTACTAGGCCTATTTATAGGCCTAGTAAATAGTACGGTATCTGTAGGTTCTTCATTACAAGACTTAGGCCAAGGTAATTAATGCTGAAATGATGATTATTATTATTATTATTATTTAACATTAATTACATTACAATGATAGTTTGCAAGTTTAATAACGCCGGAATGGTATATTATTTATTTAATAATATTTCT
>NW_022708366.1:0-866 GCF_011630105.1 Anneissia japonica | reverse complement strand
TGTTGTGATTCATTAACTTACTCATAATACTGATTTGTAATCCCGTCATTTTCGCAAAAGTGACAAAAGTAGTGTTGTCGCCGAAGATGCTTTAGCAGTTCATCATTATCGTAGAAACGCACATCACAAAATTCACAAAGAGGGTGTCCACGATACGACGTGTTATTCACATCGCCTTTGCGTTTATGAATAGCAAGGTCCTTCCGATTATACAGAGGCCTCTCATATGTAAAAACCTAAAAAGATGCAAAGTACACAATATGAGGTGTTACATAATCTGCACCTGCTTTGCATAATATAAATAGCAAGCTCCTTCTAATTATATGCTCTGATTTAATCACATCAACAGAAACAAATTCTATTTTTTCTATATATTTAATACATTTTATAGGGACCCTAAACTACTTCTTATATTAAGGATTAATTGGGTATCCTGAACCTTTTCGTACACTTCATCTTGTTAATTGTCAATTTTTCATATCTCTATTTCAATTTCTGTCACTTATTGTATTTGTTTACCATGATATAAATTTGTAATAAAAACAAACAAAATTAAAATCAGGATAAAATATTTTTATTTCATATTAGGATGTACTGTCCCCTGGAAATCACAATAAAATCCTAATCTAGAATTTTGGAATTACCTTGCTCATTTTGCAGGACATGCACTTATTAACTTGAGCATAGAATTTACTTAATTTTAAAATGTGTACCCTTTAATACAATGGATAACGATAAAAACAATAAAACACTTTGAATGACTAGAAGTGTTTCTAAACAATGTTTAAATAAGTACTAATTCTATGTTTAAGTCAATTTCAAAAATGATTTTGCTTTTTTGTATTTTACATGGGACAATTATTTTT
>NW_022708365.1:0-1283 GCF_011630105.1 Anneissia japonica | reverse complement strand
GTGGGGTTGTAGGTGAGAAGAAGCTCATCTCGAATTGAAGCCCCCCTTTTTACTTTTCAAAAGTAGCCTCAAATGCCTTTTTTTCTCGAGATAGTACAATGCATACACTGTACATAAACTTCAAAGAAACAAAATAATAATAGAAACACGCGTGGTTTACACAGTAGTTTAGGTGATTTAATGCCGATTAATACACTCTAATGATGTTACCTATTGGTCCTATTTATTGTTTTACAGTAGTAATTCCAAAAATTTACAGCATTCATTTTGAAAAGAAGCACCCTCTACTTTGCAAAAGTAGCCTCGTGAAGAAGCCCATCCAAAGTTCGCAAAAAAGGCCAGGGCTTCTATTTGAGGTTTTACGGTACTGTATATGTATATTAATAATAATAATAGTGTGGTTTTATATAGCGCACATATCCATCTAATGTAAGATGCTCATCGCGTTTGATATGTGGATATTGTTATTATCATAGACAGCATCGATCGAATACGACAACCGATGATATTCTGTATACATACAAATACATAATCATCACTTATGAATTTATCTTTGTTATATATTCTTTTTAACTCAAACAATAGTGTATGAAAAATATGGTGAATGAAGTTGTCGGCTAGGATACTCGCCTTCAAGTACCAACATTATGTGTTCAAAGTGTCATAACATGAACCAGAGCATCGGGGCAAACCGCTCCTCTTCCGAAAGATGCAATGTGTTTATTAAAAAGCGCACACGAGCCAGATGTATACACTGGACCTCCCGTTTCCAGTCCTTATCGAGAATACGTGGTTCTACCAACCGAACACTGGGCGAGGAGCTGCTCGAACCACCCATTTTAACGGCAGTGGTGGCGCCAGAGGGGGGCTATAGCCCCTCGTCGGGAAAGCCTAGCCCCCTGTCGGGGACGACATAATAATAATAATAATAATAATAATAATAATAATAATAATAATAATAATAATAATAATAATAATAATAATATAACATAAATTCACGTGCCGTTTAATTGTAAGTTATCCGACTACTGTATATATTACTTTTTACATTGAATTAAGCTTATGAAATTACAGATTTGAAAATAAGTTAGTTGATTACATTGCATACTCTTTGTTTCTCGTTGTTTTAATTTTTTTAAATCGGTTTTGGAATTTCGACATTAAAAAACATACATGAAGTCATTACGGTAGCTTGATGCCTATCAAATAACTAATAAAAATTTACCAGAATTCGTAAAATATCCGTAGCTTCCAGGGGGCTTTCACTGTGAGTCCTAGGCGGC
>NW_022708364.1:0-1921 GCF_011630105.1 Anneissia japonica | reverse complement strand
ATATAAAATTGTTTCTCAATGAATTATCATATTGATTCTCTTTGCTCCAGACAATATTTTACTAATTTATATAGGGCTCTGTACACTTTTTTACATACTGTATTAACTTGATTGATAGCATTTGTAATTTATTAAAAATGGGAGACAGTAAGTTGGGATGGGAGAGTTAATTTGTTGGAATTTTACAGTTAATATGTTGCGAGTTACTGTAATAATTAAGGTCGGGATGTGAGAATTTTATGTTGGGATCATCTGGAGAATTAATATGTCTGGATGACTTTTTTATATGTTGAAATTTTTCTTGGAATTCTTCACAGAGGAAAAATAATTTCAATACATCATGTTATGATATTGACAATAAAGATATCTTGAATTTTGATAGTGACTTGGGATACCGCAGCTTTGCAACACTGTAATAAAAAGTAAAGGAACACTTTGCTTTCTGAAAATTGTAAATCCTTCAGAGGGAGGTTCATTTTTTGATTGGAAGTTGAAAACATATTGATGTAAGTGTTTCAAGAAGAGTTACAAGCGAAGTTGATAGCTGCTTAGCTCAGTCAGCTACAGTAAACTGGTGGAACTTTAGCCACTGTGTGCGCGCTGAACCGGGAGATCTCTTGGTAACCGACCCAATTCCCATCGCTGCTCTCTTTGCATTTCTGCTGGAGGGCTGAAATGCAAGTAACGATTACGCACCGTCTTTCAGATGAGACGCTTAAGCTGTTGGTCCTGGCCCATGTGCACGTTAAAAAATGCACAATCTTCGGAAAAGAGTGCACAATCACAACCAGGAGGTTATGCATGGTGTTTACTGTACATCGAATAAATCCATCAATCCATCCAAAGCGGACGATCACAAAGGGCCGGCCTCAACAGTTTGGCGGACACACGGTACAGTGAGATACAAAACATTTATCAATTAATACTACTACCCCCTACAATAAATGTTTTCGCAGACGATTAATTCAATTCAATTCCCTATTGTAGGGTGTAGTAGTATTAATTGATAAATGTTTTGTGTCTCATTGTACCTTTTGTCAACCAAACTGCTGAGAATTAGATTCAGATATTTATTGAATGATTGAATGAATGAATGAAATAAAATTGATTATATCACCTTTAGAAGCAGTTCCATCACCATCCGGTAAAATCGCCCAGGTAACAACACGATTACCAACAATTTCATATATAACACCAGTTCTATCGTCAACTGAATATGATTTACCATTAAAAATAATTAATTCCGATAATTCCATTCCTCTTCCGCCTTGGGAAAACTGCGATGTTAAAAGCTGTTTTTGATCCCATTCTATTGTCACGCTATCATGATGAGAATTCAATGTTAAATAACCAGTCTTTAAAAAGCTATTCCATGTTTTGGAATCTTCCTGACTTTTTGAGGCCTTGTCCAAATCTGCTACAAGACCAATTTTGTATTTTTTTCCACCGATTGTCTTCACTGGTAATGTTCCAGGGTAACTGCCATTATATACAGCGACTGTAGTAAATACTGGTCTAATTCTCATATCATATGAACTACCAGTTCTTGATTTTGAGTCAGGCATTAGTAGTAAAATAAGTACAAAAAACATGAACATTGCAATAACTGCAACTACCCTGGGACGGAGGCGAAATCTTTGATTTGGGTAACGGACCGACGGTGACCGCACACTGCTCCAATCCCCGTTCATAATGGACTGACTTCCGAATCAGGCGTTCGAGAATAAGACTACCTAACAAGAATTTTATTACCGTAAAACAATAGCTGAACTGTGAGGGCCCATGTGAAGCTGCTGCAGAAGGACCATTGAGTAAATCTGAAGGAATTCAACGTTGTCCGTTATAACAAATGCTGGTCGGAAACCAATTAATCACATAAGTCGTTTTAAGAAGCCAAAAGGTGAGCAAAAGAAAGCCACGT
>NW_022708363.1:0-501 GCF_011630105.1 Anneissia japonica | reverse complement strand
AAGATGCTTGATTGGATGAAAGAAAAGCTGAATGTGAAGAATGATGTAGAGCTTGGGAATATTGCAAGAGATAGAAAGAGATGGAAAAAGACAGGACAGACACTGACAGACAATCCATGAACGCCTACGGCATAATATGCTATGGTACATGAAGAAGAAGAAATCAACAACAATCATGATTGTTTTTAAGTGGATAATTGTTTTGAGCTACTAAATCTAAATTGAGAGGATAATGTTCATAATATTCTCACTATACTTTCTGAATATATTTTTGCCCACTGCAATGTATGCGTTTGGTGCAATGGTTGTGACCTGGACCCTCAACCGTGAGGTCGGGGGGGTTTGAAATTCGCTGTGCATGTCGCTTATGTCCTTGGACAAGGCACTTTATTTACATTTGCCTCTCTCCACCCAGGAGCAGTGGCATATTTAGGAGTTTTAAAATGGAGGACTTGAGGTTGGGGGGGGGGCATTCAATTATTAGGTGAGGGGTTCTATCTC
>NW_022708362.1:0-746 GCF_011630105.1 Anneissia japonica | reverse complement strand
TGTACCCTGTATAAAAATTCTTGTTTGTTTACTACCTCGATATGTATTTACTTGTATTTACTATTAAACTATACCCAGTCGGCCATTTTAAATATATTTGTCTTTAGGTGGAACCAAGCTGAACAAGAAAGTCTACCATGTTGTTCTTGAACAAGATGGGACAGTAGTAGATGAAGATGAAGTATTGATGGCTGTGAAGTCAGAGACACTGATGCTACTTACCAATGAAGAGAAATGGGAGCCAGTATCGGCATGTAAGCAGAACATAGGACGCCGTATGGAACCATGTAGTAGTAGTAGTAGCGGTAGTGAGACTTTAGACACTGAAGAAGATATATCACCAACAATTGAAGACTCTAGTCGAGATTAGTTATGTTTTATTAGTTGAAGCTTACTAAAGCGTGATGTTAGAGCTCCATATAAGAATTGGCATCAATATTTTATGTAAAATTAATCTCATTGATGAATAGTGCCAAATGCTAAAATATCTATATACAACTTAATTTATTGATTACTGTATTGTTTTTCTTCCAGCTTTTTGTTCCTATTCAAATGAGATTGAACTACCTCAATTTAGTAGTTTTGTAAAAGAAAAATTGGCTTCTGGACAAGCAAAATCTGTGTGGAGCAAGCTAATTGACGAAAGTGCTCATTTCTTTATGACAAAATACCCCAATCTTGTATCTGCTGAAAACTATAAATTAATTGGAAAAAGATTGTTTGCTGCTTACCCTTCCATAAAGCAT
>NW_022708361.1:0-794 GCF_011630105.1 Anneissia japonica | reverse complement strand
AAAATTAAATCCTCAATGTTTGATGCTTAATTTAAGGAACCATTGGGGGTGAAAAGGTGTTTCAAGTATATGAAAACAATTACTTAATTTCAACAAATATTGTTGGGCCCAATAACTTTGGTTATAATTTCTATTTTTTTTTAAATTATTGTATATATAGCGAAATTATATTTTTTCCACGATCGACTGTATCCATAGAAATTATGTGTAAGGGTTTCAAATATATTTTATTAACCTTCTTTATAATATTTTTACTTTCATTTTTTGACATTCATGTGTATATATATGTTACTATGCACATATGATTATGACTATAACGTTAATTATTTAATTTCATCAAAAAAGTTTGGGTCAAATTCCATTAGTTATAATTTTTACTGTAAAAAAATTATATTTAACTAAAAACTAATGAATATAGTGAAATTATTTTTATTCCACGTTCGACTGTATTCATAGAAATTATGTGTGTAAGGGTTTCAAATATATTTGTAGAAACCTTCTTTATAAAATTTTCCTTTAATTATTTGACATTCACCTGTATGATACTATGCACATATAATTGTGACTTTAAAAGTTAATAAATTTGAATCAAAGGTCTAGATAAATTGATTGTTTGTCATTTTATAATTATAGTTAAAGTATCTACGTACAGCAACCACCTTGTTATTGAATATACATATATATATATATATATATATATATACATACACATATATATATATATATATAATATTGAAGGAAGTTAGCCGTTAACACTGTTGAATAAATATAATATAAATCAAAGGTACATATAC
>NW_022708360.1:0-1186 GCF_011630105.1 Anneissia japonica | reverse complement strand
TTCAAATACCGTACTCGTGCGAATAAGCGCCCCGTTTGAATAAGCGCCCCTCTCGAATAAGCAACGTGAAAATTTCCTTAAGCGCCCCGTTTGAATAAGCGCCCCTTTTTAATTTGAATAAACGCCCCTCAATAATTCAATCAATTCTGGACTGTGGATATTGCCATGATTTGAGGTGTGGAGTGGAATCACATTCTCCTTTAGTCAATATCAAAATGAGGATGTTTATCTTTGACAGATGAGAGCTCTCTGGACAGACAGTATATTTCCAACTTTCATCTTCTTATTTTTTTCTATAGCCTAGTCCTACTGGTTTTCCGACAATTTGCACCTAACAACACATTCCCATCTGAGTTTTCAAGAAAACCTGCATTTATCATGCAATCCTGCTAATCTCAATCGGCATGGCCAAAAAGTAACCACCACCACTAATTTCATCTGCTATTCTGCTGTTATGTAATAATGTACTCACAACATTCTTGTCATGATAAGCCAGGCTCTCTGGACGATTATCTTTTCCGCCAAACCACCATTCGTAATTTGCGGTTTCCTGATGTCCTTATATAATCATTTTTCATTCAAAATGTGTCTCTTGAATTTTGTAAGTTGTCATAATAACCCCTCGATTTTCATCTATTTCCATAAGCGCCCCCTCAATTTCCACTCTGTTTTGATAAGCGCCCCGTTCGCCCCTAAAAAAGTGCTAAAAATATTTTAAACGCCCGGGCGCTTATTCGCGCGAGTACGGTACCTTGTACCGTTGCGTTAGGAGTAAGCAGTGTGTTGGTTGGGCCTACCTCGTACAGTTAAGGTTTACTGTTATAAATCGATTTGCTTCACAGTAAATAAAGTTAGGCCTACTTCGTACTGTTGAATTCCAGTAAACCATATACGTCACCTCGTACAAGTTACTGATTTAATACAAACCAACGCTGGTGGCGCACTCCATGATTTAATAATTGAATAAAAATAGAAAAATTATACTTTCTTAGATTTTAAAATTTGTTTAGTCCATTAATGTATATAACTATGTTATATTTGAATTTTGTCTGCCTAGCTGTCTTATTTTGGCACACACAAAAAAAAGATAACCAGGAGTTTCCTGATTTCCTGTGCATTTTTCAGCGTTTCCACCAGGCCAAATTGTAAACACCGAAAGGGGTCTATACATTATTCCTATTGTTGA
>NW_022708359.1:0-1653 GCF_011630105.1 Anneissia japonica | reverse complement strand
GATACGCCACTGACTTACATGGCCGGATGATGAAAATACTCAATCGATGTGCCACCAAATCGTAACCAGCCTTCACCACACCATCTCGATGTCACCGGGGACGCAACTGCCAAAAACTATTTTTGGCAGCGAAGGGACGCTACCAATAAACAATCAACGAACTACCGGGTTTCTGGGTTGATTTGCAAGGTACTACATGGCTCAACTATTTTTTACTTAGGGGTTAATTGATAAAAATCGCACACAAATCATACGACGTCATTGACAACGCCGGGGACGGCAACTCGATTTTGAGATTAATTTTCCGAATTAAGATATACTAAATAACTTCTAATGACGAACTATTGTCTTCAGTTGTTTTTGTTGGTCATTCAACTGTCATTTTATTTATTTTTTTTCGGTGAATACCATTCTCAATAATCTATAAAACACCCACATAACAACGTCACGTTAGATCAATCGGTGGGGACACCGTGGTGACGCCGGATGGGTCAATTTTCGTCGGAAGGTATCAAGATGATAAACAGTTTCATTGGAATAATTAATTCTTGCTTATTTTAACCACATGCTTACCTCAGATTATATTGACACTGGTTTCAAATCACGGTCAAGTAGTTAAAAATCATCTAAAATCACCTTATTTTGCAAATTAGCGCCCCTCAACTGATCATCAAGCCCCCTTCAACTTCACCTTCGCGCCCCAACCCATCAGCCTCCCATTTCAAGACATCTAGATACGCCACTGATTTACATGGCCAGATGAATGAAAATACTCAATCGATGTGCCACCAAATCGTAACCAGCCTTCTCCATGCTCTCACGATGTCATCGGTAGTTGCTAAATACAACGGGTTCAGCCGAGGGGCGTGGCTTCGTATATGTTGAAGTCATGCATAATTCCAGTTGTGCTGCGTCATCATTCCTGATCTTGTTGTTGGCGAAGTGCCCTGGTTTAATCACACCGTAGAGGCATTGATCACACGGATAGCAAAATGTAGAAAAAAAAAAACAATTAAGTTGTCCTGAAGGGAATATTGTTATATTTACTACTTCGTTGCAATAAAATGTAGAATAGATCAAGGGAATCATCCACCATAATTAAGCAACCAGATATAGGCGTTTTTTAATGTTTAAAAAGACCTCGTCTATTTGCCCTTTATACATTTATCTATTATTATTATTATTATTATATATTATTATTATTATTACGTAGGCCTATATAACATAATTAACCGGGCCGATTTATTTATAATTTATGTAAATTTGTCTAGTCTAAAGTCTAGTAATAATATCAAAGTTTTTATTTTATAAATTAAAATATCGTCTTCTGTTTTAAATCGTTTTAAGTATGTTAAGTTATTTTCCCATGCCTATTCTACCTAACAGGAAACAGTGCTCTTTTTTAATAATGTTTTAATGACTTCAAATATACTCGCTATTAGGACGACATTAAACTAATAAAATCGTCTCCATTATTTGGTTGTTTGCGTCAGTCGTTTACCGAATTTTATTGAATATGTGTACAGTAAAAAAACATATTTGTTTGTATTGATGTACTATTAAAATGTTCATCGCGTATTTGGCGTAAGCTGATGTGCGCGATGTTGAATGCGAGCGGGAAAGTCCTGCAAACCACGCTCAGATCTAATTTGC
>NW_022708358.1:565-1774 GCF_011630105.1 Anneissia japonica | reverse complement strand
ATGGTTGGGCTGCAGTGGTCTAGACTCTCCGTGTGAAAGCAAGGGAAATCCCTCCCTTGGCCCCCCTCTATTTCGAATTCATGGATCCGCCACTGAATATTGTACTGCAAAGACTAATCCTAAAAGAGCATAGTAAAAAGTATTGGCCGCTCTTAATGAAGAACATGCACTTACTTTGTACTGTAAACCAGCCACCCTTGCCGTTGTTTTTCATTATTACCTCCGCCAAAGAGGTTATGTAATTAACTGCTATTTTTCTTTTTGTCTGTATGTCTGTCTGTTAGCAAAATTACGCAAATAATAATTAGTTGATCATCATAAAATTTAGTGGAATGTTAGATAATAATCAAAGAGTGTCACCATTCAACTATTCGAAGAAAAAGTCAAAAGAGAAGGTCACGGAAATTCAATTATTTAAAATAATGGAATCGTCCCTCATATTCAGACAGACTCAAGATATAATAGATATAATGTACCTGAATATGACGGGCGATTCTATCATTTTCTATTCTGCAGTTTCGCCCATGGGGAGCAGGCTGGTTGCCCTCGGACATTTCCCCCCGGTATTTTGCCACCTGTGACATTTCCCAAAGGACATTTTCCTCAGGACAATTTCCCCCGGACATTTCCCCCCCCCCGGACAATTTCCCCCGCACTGTTTCCTCCCACTTTACATCTTCTCATAGGCCTATTTAATTTCAATTATACATTTTAATTTATAATACATGTCTTGTTTTTTACTTAATTTTAACGAAGTAGTTATTCCTACGATGCTCGTTAGTGCAATAAGATAGAATCAATAAGGTTTTGCCCAGGCTCAGTGTTTTGATTTTTTGCAGAAATAGACAATAATAAGTATTTCAGCATTGATAAAAATAATTATATAAAAATTATAGTTTTTACCTTCAGTAATTTATTTTTTTTGTATCATTTAGCTACTTTGCCGCCTACATTTGCTTAAATATTTTCCATGTTATCAGAATTTTTATGACAATGTTTTGTTAATAACTAGAAAGAGTGGGTAAAAAGAAATCATGTAAATATTGTTGTTAATTTTGCACTTGATATACTAAAGATTTAATAAAAGAAATGATGTATTCCTGTATTTAAATTCCAATTTATTGAAAACATGGGGCGCCAAAAGTCCGGGGGTGGGGTGTGAATTGT
This sequence comes from Anneissia japonica, assembly GCF_011630105.1. Classification (NCBI taxonomy): domain Eukaryota; kingdom Metazoa; phylum Echinodermata; class Crinoidea; order Comatulida; family Comatulidae; genus Anneissia; species Anneissia japonica. The sequence continues at coordinate 607 of NW_022708358.1, read as the reverse complement.
CCTAAGAGAGGGAAAAAGTTCGTTGGGTGGGGGAAAACACCG
>NW_022708358.1:0-532 GCF_011630105.1 Anneissia japonica | reverse complement strand
GGGGGGGGGGGGCAACCGGCCTAGAGCTTCGCCCATCATATTGTTTTTTGTGGGTTGTTTTACACTATATTTATGGAGGGTAAACCTTCCAGCTTAACTGATATTCAGGGGTCCTCTTAAATAGATGAAATCCAACTATTAATAAGAAACTTCGTAAAGCCAAGTGTCATTTCCAGGCTTAAGTTGTTTTTCGTCAGAAAAAATCCTGTGATGTTACAGGAATTGAACCCGGCTATACGATATCGCAGCGTGTAGTAACTAGTCGCAAGACTTTACCAGAAAATGTATATTGTTATACTGTGTATGTTTTTTGAAATAAAGTTTGAATATATATATATATATATACACGCATTTATTCAAGCATACAGTATAAAGCGTCCTCTGTCGGTGAATGAACAACGTGTCACTTAGCAACAGAGTTAGTGACTCATTGGAAATTCCCAAAGTAGTTTTTATTTCTGGAGTCAACAGCAGATTTATTGCCACGTAGGAGTAAATCATGCCGCGAAAAAAAGTCCGTTCTCATTTAGGA
>NW_022708356.1:0-2065 GCF_011630105.1 Anneissia japonica | reverse complement strand
GTTTCAGATCCACTCTTCTCAAGAATAAGCCCATTGAGGTTTTGTAGTATTTGCATATTTACTAGTATTGGTAAGAAATAATCAAACTTGGTGTGTACACATTTTGTGGTACAAAGACAATGTCCTGATCTTTGAAAAATGGTATTATGATTGGCATATTCCTTGAGACACTACTGGAGAGAGACATCCCCCCCCCACTTGGCAGTCCTCCCTGTGGGAGAGACAAGTCTGCAGAAGAAGTGTACAATAATATGCAGAAATCTATAGAAAAAAAAACATTCATTTATTGTTATAAATTAATAATATAGTATAATAACTTTGGTTGTACAATGATGTTTTGAATTTGTCCATACAGACCACGATGAATTGATGGTGGAGAAACCTTATACACCCACTCTGAAAAAGAAGAAAACCAGTGCAGAAAACAATTCCACCAGTTCCCCTCGAGTTGATGTTTCAGCATTCATGGGACCATTGCCAAAAAATAAGAGCATTTTCAAAGGAATGAACTTCTTGATAACACATGGAGATGTGGTGAAGAGATCTGCCAATTCCTCATCTGATGGATCTACCTCGGAAGGTATGGATGCAGTATGGAACTTTGCAGAGGATTTAGAAGACTAGTGTTTTAAGGTTCCTATTGGTTATGAAGTGATGGTAGTGATGGTGAGAATTTGGCGAGACATTTATGTAGCTATAGCCATAAGCAGCTAGAATCCGTGCTTGGTATTAGATCCTACCAGATACCCACTCACTGTATTCTCCTGGGTAGAGAGAGACAAACATAGAAAAGTGCCTTGTCCAAGGACACAACTTTGCACATCCAGGGGTTCAAACCCCCGACCTCAAAGTTGTGAGTCAGAGCCACAACCGTTACAACAACTGTTGCCATTTGATGTAGTAATGGTGATGATGGTAGTGATGGTGGTGATGGTAGTGTTGGTGATGGTAATAATGTTGGTAGCACCAACGGTGATAGTAATAATATTACTAGGGCTGGTGGTAATAGTATTATTTGTGATGGCAATGATATTGGTGAAGATGATGATAAAGTTCATGCTGCTAGATGTGATGGTGATCATAGTTATTATTATTGTTACTATTATCATTTATTATTACAAACCATTTCTTTTCAATGCTGTAGTTAAGCCCAGCTTTCACTCAGTATATCATTTTATTATAGAGAGCAGCTTAGTTCACTGGTGGAACCACTGTGTGTGTGTGCGCTGAACCACGGACATCTCTAGGTCCCCGGTTCAATTCCCATCACTGCTCTCCTTGTGTTTCAGCTGGAGGGCTGAAATACAAGTTACGATAGTGCACTGTCTTTCGGTTGAGATGTTGAAGCTGTTGGTTCTGTGTGGCATAATAGCCCATGTGCATGTTAAAGACCGCAGTACACTATTCTGTAAAGAGTAGGGGATTGTCTCCTGGTGCACTGCCCAATTCGCCACCAGAAGGACCCCTCTGGAAATAAGTCTTCAGACTGCGTTGGTTATCCTTGGTGTGATTCACACCGAAATACTCAGATCCTATCCTAACATGCAACTCTTTCTTTGCCCTTGACGTTTTTAATAATCTTAATTCAGATGAATCACAGATGAGGTTTAACCGTGACTACGCTTACAAGCAGATTGTGGTGGGCGGTGGCAATGTCCTCAAAAGTTACGACAGTTCACAGGTAACTTTAAAAGACCATTTGAGCAGAGCTGCATTATTGTAGTCTGTAATATGAATTTTTCAACATTGTTTTAGTCTGAAATGGTTATGCTTGAAATTTTTCTGGTACATTTCTAATATATGCAAAATAGAGATTGTTGTAAGCATGTTAATACAGTCCAACATGTTTGCTTGAATACTGAACTATTCAAAAACCAACTCAGACAGCGTCATTAAGTGACGGATTTGGTGGGGGGGGGAGGGGGTTGGCCGGCCTCCCATTTTAGAAAGTAAAACAAAGAAAAAAAAGAAAGAAAAAGAAAAAATTAACACCCAGAAGGCCTTGGACGTTATTTTCGGGCGACTAGAAAACAACCCTTTATCTTGATTGGCCCCACTTTCTCAG
>NW_022708355.1:0-1272 GCF_011630105.1 Anneissia japonica | reverse complement strand
GCGAGCGTGGCACGATCACTTCGCCCTGCACCTGCAGAAACTCTTCTATCTGATGGGGGCGCTCACCTCAGCGGTGTTCGTCGTGAACGAGAGCGACAGGGTTGGCAGGCACCCCGGAAAGATAGACTTCGAATTCGTCACCCGTCCGCTGTTGTACGCGGTCGGCGTGGACGTGTTCACCATAATCGTCAACTTCCTGTACCTGATGACGAGAGCGGCATTCGAGAAGCATCTGTCCAGGTTCAAGGAACCGGCGGTGTGGGAACGCATGCTGCTGCACGTGCTGCCGGTCGCGGCGGCCGTCATGCTGGGTATTCTGGCTTACAGCATCCCGTACTGCTTCTTGACGACCAAGTACGTTGACACGGCCTTCTGCAGCTCGTCGTTCACTCCGACGGTGAACCGCGTCCTTCTCGTCCTCGCCATAGTTGCCGCCGTTTGCCACATGATATACCTGTCTCTTATACACATCTAGATGTGTATAAGAGACAGATCCTGTCCCTCGTCGACCTGATAATCGAGAAGTACAAGTCGCTTACGAGTACACGAGGTTGATGGACGCCAACGACGATCGCGGTACGAGAAGAGGGCAGTCTTTCAGACGATGATTGCGATCGGTCGATATTTGGTATTAAAGAGAGATAGAGAGAACTTAGAAAAAAAACAATAGGAATTTGGGAAATGTCGTACCGAAAAAGATTTCTCGGTCCATCGACAAGATACCCGTCGGATCGGTCGAATCGGTCTCGTTTCGTCGACGACAGAGTCAACCGTCCGACGATCGGTGGATACAGGCCGTGCTATCCGAAGCTCAGCGACAAACACCTGAAGGTGTACGTGGTTTCGAACGAACAGAGACCCGAAATTCCTGTGCTCGAGGCAAAGGCCGAAGGTCGGGAACCGATGTCCCTTCGCGAATTCCGAACGACGGTGCTCGACCGGGTGCTGGCCAAGGACTGCATCACCGTCTCCCAGATGGTCGATATGGCGGACAACCGACCGATCGGAGCCGGTTTGGCGGCCACCCTGTTCGAGCTGAAATCGGATCCCGCAAAATACACGCTGTACTCGCTGAGATCCATCCTCAAGATGAACGCGGCCGGTCTGAAAGGCAGGTTGTCAGACGCGGGACACGATCCGAACTCGTTCGACCGGTTCTCCTCCAAATCCTCTTTTTACGCCGTGGAATCGGTGGCGATCGCCTCCTCGCCGGTGGCCAGGAAGCACTGGCGGTTGCTAAACGACGGTCTGGTCAAACAAGGCAGATCGTTC
>NW_022708354.1:0-2101 GCF_011630105.1 Anneissia japonica | reverse complement strand
TTAAACAAACATATCTCAGCCTAACCAAACGACCGCATTGTGCGAGATGCGAAGTACAAAAAGTATCTCATTAGAGAGGGCGCACTTTATTGACTGTATAAAAGTATACATAAAAGCGAGAGTATTCCAGTGGATGCGATCTACAACCTCTGAATTTGCCTAGTAACGATGAATTTGTCGAGAAAATGGTAATATTTTATGAGAAATAGTCTGTATTTCTCATTTTTTAAATTTTTTTGCGTAAAACTAAAATTCATGCCAATATTTTTCCATGATTTATAATAATTGGAGTAATGCAAATGCATATTTTCTAAAAAAAAGTCATTTTTAGTAAAATTTTGCCGGGAATGGGGCTTTAAAGTCGTAAACCTTCACAATTGTCTCTTGTCGTTGCTCACTTTTGAATGGAAAAATCCGATGTTCAGTTTTTTGGTGTTTTTTTTAGCTGTAGGTACTGTACGTACGGTATCATAAATCCTTATTCTTCCATCATAAATAAATAGTTCATGTGTATTAAAAATGGATAGGAAGAGTGTTCGCGCGTTTTATACATGTGACAGTGTTTGTGCGCGTAACAAACAAAAGTTATAATTTTGTAATAAAGCGCTAGCTAGAAAAATGTATTTTTTATTCAGTCATTCATAGCGCAAGGACAAAGACATGGATATGCCTAGGTAGATATAGGCCCTGGTAGAAACTTGAACCGTGAAGGCGAAATTTTCGATCTCCCTGGCCTTCAGCATCTTTTACTGAAACCGCCGCAAATTCAAGATTGCTTTGTCATCAACCAAAAAATATGGGATGTGATTTTTTTTTTGCTTGCTGCATAGGCCTAGAGAGAAGACAGTAAAAAAAGGTAATTAAAACCAAAAAACAAACAACCTACGCTAAATACGGTACTAGGCCTACGGACTTTTGCAAGATTTGTTTAAAAGATGTTCAGCCGTAAAGAATGAGAGGTACCTGTAAGTGATATTACTTATTGAATTATACAGTCATACGCCCACCAGGCTAGACCTAGCCTAGGCCCAGGTAGCGCGTAGCTAGGCCCCCTAGGTCTATCTATGAAATAAGGCCCATGCCCATAGGCTGCTAGACCTATGTGTGTGAAAGGGGCCCAGTGAAGAAGTAGAATTGCTTCTTTTATCCCTACTCCATAGGCTATGCTTTGGGCTAAAAGGAAGGGCGCACTCGCCTATGTAAGCTTGGCCTATTCGGTCTCATCTGTTATACTACTAATCAAAACAGAAAAAAAAAATGGTGGCACATGTAAATTAACAACTGCAACTGGGAATTTGAATTGGGTCTTGGCCTATAGGCTAGAGGGGCCAGGGAAGTTAAGACCACCTCATCCCCATCATTGATTAGGGCCTAAGCCTTATAGAATGCGAGGATCCCGAAACCCGGTACTTAGCATAGGCTACTTGTTGTTTTCTTTGCCATACTAGGCCTCAGGCCCTAGCCTGAATGGATTCCTTTTTCTCACTGGACTTGATCGTCTCTGATTTTTAATAGTAGACACAGTAAAATCTCTCAGAGCTAGGCCTAGTTTGCATTGCAAGCCCAACGTCGTTTTGAATCCACATGAAGTGATCATTCACGAAGTGAGCACACAAATTCTTTTGACTTGTGCTCATCCGGCCCATGAAAATTTGAATTGTAAAATTGACAAATTTAACTCAACAACGACGTCTTTTACTATCTTTAAGTAATGTAAAATATTTACTTTGTGTGCACTTATAACCCCCATACAACACAATTTACTGGCATATTGTGTAAAACTCGGGAAACTATGTAATATACTAACAGCCTAGGGTAGAAGTTCGGGCTTTTCTTCCTCCGCTAGGCCACTGTCGCAGTGTTTGTTTTGATTTCGCGCTTGGATTAAGTTTGGCAAAGTCGGTCACCAATGACGTCATTGAGTGACCTCTTTGTTTCTAAGGTCTTTCAAAAATGACTCATTTTTTTAGTACAAAATCAATTTTATTCGTAATATATGACCAACACTTGTATTTATAATATATTTATAAATATAAACACGCTGTAGTTTATAAAAATTGTCAGAATAGGTGGCAGAGGCACTTTAAGAGTGGATTTCAGA
>NW_022708353.1:0-634 GCF_011630105.1 Anneissia japonica | reverse complement strand
GGTATATGAGGGTTTATTGAAATATTAAAAACAAAAGGTGGTGTTACTAAGATAGAAATAATCAAAATTTTTCCATTTCTATCATATTGACAGTGGACTAGAATTACGGAAGAACATTAAAACACAATTCAAATGTCGGGAAAGCTCATTTCCCGCCATCTGGGAATCAAAATTTTCCCGGGGGAGAACCCCATGACCACCCTTTCTTTTTGGGGTCGATTCATTGAAAAAAGAATATGCATGCAACTATTATAAAATAAAAAATGAGAAAAATTTACCTGAATGTCTTCAAGAGGGGAAAACCATGAATTTTGAACAACTTAAAAAGTCATTTAAAGACATTTCATAAGTCAGGAAAGCTCATTTTCTTAGAAATATAAATTTTCCCGAAGAACCCGGACCCACTTTTTCTTTGGGGTTCATTGATTCATTGAATAATTTTCAAGAGGGGGGAAACCTTGAATTTAAAAGGACCTCCTTTTTTGGGATTTATTTTTTTTGGGATTTATCGAAAAAAATTGACGATCAATTTCTAACAAATTTCATACCACATTATTAAAAAGCAACAAATAAGCCGGCAAATATATAATGCAATGCATTTTGTGATAATTGGCAACGATTTTGTGAAATCATA
>NW_022708352.1:0-590 GCF_011630105.1 Anneissia japonica | reverse complement strand
ATATTGTATATACTATACTTTATATATACACTATACTATAATATTACATATATTATTATATATATTCTTTTATAATACTACTATGTGTGTGTGTGTATGTATGCTTTCAACACCCACCAGTAATAACAATAATATAGGCCTTCGCCTGACCATCGTATTCTTGTTGATGGGCGAACAAGAATATATATGAAAATAAATGCCATCTTCAATCTTGGGGTGTAAAATGCAAATGTGATTCATTTTTTACGTTAAAATACTCTTCATGCATGTAACCACCTCGTCTGTGTTTTTATTGAATATATATATATATATGTATATATATATATGTATATATATATGTATGTATACATGTGTATATATATGCATATACTATATATATACACTATACTATATTATTACATATATATTATATATATATACTTTTATAATAATATATATATATGTATATATATGTATATATATATATATATATTCAATCGGTGTTGTTGATGTGGATCCACGTATGTCTCATCGTAAGAATAAATTAATAGGTAGACGCAGACAAAATAAACTGCTACGATACTTTGACTTATAGGAGACATAGAAATTTT
>NW_022708351.1:0-501 GCF_011630105.1 Anneissia japonica | reverse complement strand
ATCAAACACATATGGAACACATTGAACACCAAATTAAATTAGTAAATGAAATTATATTATCATTCGATAATATTGCAGCTGGTAATCAGCGCAGGTTGTGTTGGAACCTACCAGGTACCCACTTGTACTCCTGGGTGGAGAGAGGCAACCGTAGATAAAGTGCCTTGCCCAAGGACACAAGCAATTTGCACAGCCAGAGTTTCGAACCCCCGACCTCAAGGTTGGGAGTCCAAGTCACAATCGGTGCGCCAACCGCTCCTACAATGGTGCTGATAAACATAATAATAATAATGAAATTAATAACTGTTCTCAATTACTTCATGTCAAAATCATATTCATATGTACATATATCATGTACTGGTATATATAAATTTGATGCATAAGCAGAACAATATAAAATCAAAACAAGGTGACACTTGGTTACAAATTCAACATTTTACTGCACTACAGGCTGTTTCATGAGGTACTTCTAGCACCTGATGATTGCCATGATTACATACG
>NW_022708350.1:0-751 GCF_011630105.1 Anneissia japonica | reverse complement strand
GTTTATATTTATTTTGTTTGACTAGACCCATTTTAATACAAAAGTAATAGTGTCCCAAATGGTCCAGTAATTTTTTAACAAGGTTAAGAATAAAAACTTAATTAAAATTAACATGACCCGGTTTGTGGGCGTAAATTCCCTTAATACTAATTAAGGGTAGCACCATCTCCTTGCCATACAAATTACAGCTCCCATTGACATCTCAGCCGAGAAATACGGGTAGCTGAAGTTTTTCTCGAAAACGACTATGAAACCAAATCGAAATTCACGTTCCACTTCTGACTCTTGAGTTGCTTCGCACACGCCGCCCAGGGCGGCATTCCGGGAACCCTGCGTCTACAATAGATTTCAGCCAGACTCCACTCTTAAATAGGAGCTGGCCAATCATCAAAGTTTTATTTATATTTGTTTTTAAAACAGTTACTCGAACCGAAACTCTCGAGCACGTTGTATAAATAAGGGCGAATTCAATGCAAATGTTGAAGGTGACCGGTACTGTAAATATTGACCAAGTCATTTCAAATTGGTTGCTTTTGAAACAAAGGAACAGCGATGTAAACGTGCAACCAGGTTCCTCTGGAAGTAATTATATTTAATCAAACCAACCAAGCACAACCTTAAACAAAATATCTTAAGAAAATATAATTGTGTGCTTGTTTGCGTTTGACCTTAAAGGGGACCATTTAAGGTGTCATCCATTTTTTATTTAGTTTCACCAGAATACAAATCATGTGCTAGAAAGAGTTATCAA
>NW_022708349.1:0-1036 GCF_011630105.1 Anneissia japonica | reverse complement strand
TTCACAAATAAAAAAAAAATTGATTTTTCCACATTCGCCACTACGTTATATAGGGGACGAATTGAGCAGGCTTACAGCGCGCGGCTATTTAAATGAAACTCAGAGCGCTTTTGGCCGTATACTTTTTTTTTTGTATTTTTACTAATCGTGATGAAATACATCTAACAGAAGAAAACCGGAAAATAAGAAAATAAGTGCACAAGAAAGCAAATACTACAGCACCGTTCTCCAGCGATGGCGCAAGGCCCGCTCAGGACCGTCTGAGTATTAACTGCTCGGATGATCCTAAATGCTAATCACAATGAAACAATAGAGTTTTCAACATTTTCTTAATATTTGATAAGGGAAGCGGAAATACGAAAGTTGCGTGGTAATTTTTATTGTAGGCCTGTATTTTTTTATTTTTTTTTTGGAAATCACCGTTAAATATAAACCCTATGGATGAATCTGTTACACACGTTTTAAACAGTGGCACGTGAGAAAATAACAAATAAAACTAATGATAAAAAGAAAGAACAAAACAGAGACAGAAATTAAATTCAACTGAAAGCAAAGAATACAGCAGATGCAAGGATGAATATATGGAAAGCCTATAAAATGATAGGCCTAAAGATGATACCGGTACTGTATATGGCAGTTTGATACATAACGGGATGTTCATAAGTCCAATGCAATATTACAATGTTATTTACAATTGCAGTATATAGACCTAATGATTTAAGTAGCAATTAAATAAAATAATGTAATATAACAAAAGTTATACAAAATAATGGTCAATTTGTTATAGGCCTACAATAAGAAAAAGGAAAATAATAAAATAATTACAACGAACAATTGGTGGAAATTGTGGTGGCGCTATTCGTCGACATTGGAAATGAATGAATCGAATCAAACAGGAGCTCTCGGTACCCATGCGACCACTCAATCTATGAAAGGCGCGAGGCTAGCGATTGAAACCATCATTATCTGGACCTAAATTATATCAAAATTATTAGAAAGGAGGATATTCGATTATCAAGACGTAAGGTAAGATGCT
>NW_022708348.1:0-566 GCF_011630105.1 Anneissia japonica | reverse complement strand
ATCAGCAGAAAGTGAAAATTAGCATGTTTCTGGTAGTATTTAAAAAAAAAAAATTAAATTCGGGAAAAAGTTAGGGAACGTTAGGGTTAAGTTACGGGTTAGTTGGGTAAATTCTCGTTCAATATTTCAACACTATAACTCTTAAATAAATCATTTCCATTTTATGAAGCCAGCATACATTAATTTCTTACATGTAAAGTACATTGAATTTAGCGTAGACATCAACTGAAAACGATAATTCGTATTCCGTACTGTAGGCAAGAAAAATGCTTCCGGCGATCCGTAATCATTAATAATATAATTGTTGGTATTGGATATTTTTGTTGAATAAAAGTAAAGACTTTTATGCAATCAATAAATGCATTGGTTTAGTTACAAGATACATGCTACAATTATGTGCCCAAAATCCAGGATGTATTTTTTTTTCTTTGTCTGAAGTTTTAATTGTTTAGTGTTGTGTTACTCAGTCCTGAATTTTCTTTCCATCAGCAATTATGTTAATTTTTTCAGCAACATGTGAACAAAAAACACTCCAGAAACTTTATTCCCATTTCAAGCCTAGGAGA
>NW_022708347.1:0-738 GCF_011630105.1 Anneissia japonica | reverse complement strand
CTGCCTTATGTTTGCAGATGACCTCAAGTGTATATAAAATAATTTCCAGCATTGAGGACTTGCATGCACTCCAGGCCAACCTTGACAAACTCGGACATTGGGTTACCAATTGGAAAATGTCGCTGAAGTCTGAGAAATGCAAAGTACTCTCTTGCACACTTAAAACTAAACCAATTAATCTTAAATACATGATTTCTAACGAGGTACTTGAAAATGTTGAATGGCATAGACTTAGGCATTTTTATTGACAAAAAACTAACGTTTGCTTTTCATGTTGACCATGTCGTTGGCAAGGCCAACAGGTTACTTGGGCTCATGTGGCAGAACTGTCATAAATTTCCTCCAACCACAAAAATTGCACTTTATAAATCCCTTATCCAACCTTTATTTGATTTTTGTTCAGTTATCTATAATTCCATATCTGACACACAATCATCTAGAATTGAAAGAATCCACGGTAAGTTTTTACGTTTTCTCGGCCCAGAAACCTGTTGGCCTTGCCAAACTCCAATTGTTTCTCCAAAAATTAAAAGACAAATAATGACCTATTTTTTTTATATAAGTGTTTAAATTCAATGTTTACCTGTAATATTGTTTCTAATTTCTATCTTAATGTCCCTGTCCGTAGACTTTGTTCTAAGCCTATTTTAAATGTACAATTCTCACGTGTTATTGTTTGTAAAAATGGTATTTTTTGTAGACTGTCTTCGTTTTATAATAATTGTGTTTGTAATAATC
>NW_022708346.1:0-737 GCF_011630105.1 Anneissia japonica | reverse complement strand
ATTACAGCAGATGCAAATAATGTTCTGAGAGATAATCGAAAAACAGTGGCCATTGAATAACATTTCTTGATAGTAGAAATAAAAGTTTTAAAAACGTTATTTCACTAACAAAGAAGAGGAATGACATACAGTATACAGTACTTCAACTACCAAAATATGCAACCACAAACTTCACTTTTGTTAAATATCAAATGAATTAACTTTACATGTTATAAACAATGTAAATAAACAGTAGTTAAAGCATGTGGATCAATTGTGTGTTTGAATCACAAGTTCATGTATGGGAAAAGGGAGAGGCTTACTTTCTCGCAAACTTAGCAATAAATTGTCTGCTTAGAGTTTATTCAAAGAAGTATTGCTTTTAGTAAACTGAATAAATTAGAAATACATTTATTTAAGCAACTAATTTAGTTGCATACTTGGTTTTTACTCATCACTAACTAAATCCAAGTGCCTACTACTGGCTTAAAATTATATATAGTTATGTATGGCAATTATGCTAAGAATTAAAATGGCGTGCGATTGTGAGGGTAGGGTGATTATGGTAGGATTAAGTGGTATTGCTAATTCCCACAAACCTCCCAAAACACACTGTACAAAATCAAACAATTCAATTGTGATTGACTGACTTGGTATATCAATAATTATGATTGTAGAAATCTCTTTTTCTTAAAAAAAAAAATAATTTGATGTTCATACTAACCCACTGTTTGTGGGGTTTACCAATACACAGATTG
>NW_022708345.1:0-1495 GCF_011630105.1 Anneissia japonica | reverse complement strand
GATCAAAGATCTTATAATAACAAGATAGCGTCCTCCGCGACTCCGCGTCCAATTCACGCAGAAAAAAATAGAAAGCAATTGACCATATGCCACTGGTCGTTCTTCGTTAAACCACGTCCACCTGAGCAGACAGTGGTAAAATTCTACTTAACGAAGACGACCAGTCGAATAGAAAACTGGTAAATGCTCGACAAAACAAAATGGCTGCATAGTTACCGCAATACACGCTGTGTAATCAAGGCTGCTTCGGATTGTGTCAGTATTGGTTTTTCGTAATGTGGGTAAATATTATAATTGTTATTTTCTGAAATTTAATCTAAATTATATTATCGCAAATGTTGTTGCTAAACTGACCAATCGGCCATATTTTTTTTTTGGTCACGTGGATAACTTAACGCATTCTGGCTACGTTAATTTTCGTTGTCAACGAAGTCTATTTTTACGAACCAGTCGAATAAAAATAATACTCAACGAAAATTCGTACTCAAGGAAATGAACCAGTCGAATAAGCCCATTGTAATTGAAGGAGGGCGTCCTATTAACTATGGCGGTTGTTCCAGAATTTCATAGAGCTATTAAACATAATATTATTATATCTCTATGCAGAATTTGCACTAAGATCATAGATATCAAAGTTCAAAAGTAATTTAATTGCAAGAGGTCGTCCTACACTGCGTTATTACAGAACTTGCACGAAGAAATCACGGAGAACGCTATTGTTGTTATAAGATATTTGATCAAGATTTAGTAAATATTATACTATATTGACGTACAGTGCACATCTGAGATGCGTTCAATATAATAATCATTTACAAGACATTGTAGATAAGACATTACCGCATTGCATGGAATAAAGCAACTTAAATGCTAAAGGACAACATTCCTTATTCTAAAAAAGTCAGTTAAAATTTTAAAAGTTATATAAAAAAAAGCTAAGAGTTAGACAAGACGTTTAAACCACTGGGCATCACATTGGATAAAGTAAGAAAACTTTAAAGGACAACATTCCTTATTCTAAAAAAGTCAGTTAAAATTTTAAGAGTCATAAAAAAAATGCTAAGAGTTAAACAAGACATTTACGACACTGGGGCATCACATTGGATAAAGTAAGAAAACTTTTAAAAATGTTTTATGTGACTACTGTCCGTGATTTGCCTGTAAGTGTGATATGAAATCATTATGCCTATAAAATGAATCATTATGCTTATTAAAAAAATACTTTGTCATCGAAACATTGATTGTGGGGATAGAGCTTTATGTTAATATTATCAAATTCAAAATTTGTTTAATGTTGGGCCTATATCCGTTTTACTACTTACTTAGTAAAATGACAGATGCTTTTTGTGAAACGATAATTTAGTGAGCAAAAAAAAAATGAGGACGCAACCTTATTCGTCATCATTTTCGTGAGCTCTGTTCACACTATGAAAATTTATGTGACATGATTTTCCGTATATTGGAGTGATAGGCCTATGTATTCATCATGCTAATAAAA
>NW_022708344.1:0-1463 GCF_011630105.1 Anneissia japonica | reverse complement strand
ATATAATATAATGTTAACAATATTATAGGCTAGGCTAGACCTAACCAATTATTGATACCATAATATATAGATAAAAACATCCATTTGATAATTAAACAGCAGCTTTTCGAGTGGCAGTGCCGATAGAAAACTGCAGTGTTTTGGCACTGCGGCAGTGCCGATAGAAAATCGGAGCTTTTTTCGCACTGCGGCAATAATGCCGATAGAAAATAACAGCTTTTTTGGCACTGCGGCAGTGCCGATAGTAAACAGCAGCTTTTTGGCACTGCGGCAGTGCCGATAGAAAACAGCAGCTTTTTTTCGCACTGCGGCAGTGCCGATAGCCTCAGCCAAGCCTCGTACTATCGTAGTACTGAACTGTATTTCATCACAAATCGTACTACTTTCCACATCTACAAGATCATATTAAACGGTTAGTTTGTGTAATGTTAGTGTAATTTTATAAACCATTAATATTAGATTCAATGCACTGATAAAGGCATACGATGGTTTAATTGTTAGGCCTAGGACTGCACGTTATGCCCGGCGTGCAAAGTTGCCGTAAAGTCAGGTACTGTCAGATAAACGTGTTTAGGGATCGTCTCCTATTCGCTAAGCATAGACTTTAGCTTCGTGTATTAACGTTGTTTTGTCTATATTTTTCTACTTGCAGTCAATCAGTTATAGCAGTTATAGTAGAACAGTTACTGCCCAGTTACTGTGACTCTGTGTGTTCAAAGAAGAGACAAAGAGAATTAAAAGATTGTGAAACTGCATTGACGTGTGTATGGTTTATTTGGCCCAATATTATGAGGCATGTTGTGGCGAAATGGTAAAGTTGTCGCACAGTCCAGTATTGAGTAAATGAGCTATAAAATATGGGAGCTCAAAAAATTGCTAAAAAGTCCAAATTTGTTTTTCCCTATAGGTCAACAGTTTAATGTCTTATTAATCATGTCTCAAAGCATTAGTTCTGGAAGTGGTTAACAAATTGTTTATTTAACGTTATTTTTCATAGTTCATTCTATTAATAGTCTGGTTGTAAAACTGCTGAAATGAACTTTAGCGGGAAAAATGTAAAGGAAAATTAATTTTTGGTTTTTCTGAGTCAGCATACCCTATAGTGTCTCAGAAAAAAATCCCCATGCCTAGGGCTTGGGCATTTTTTTTTACAGCACTTTGAAATTTTGACCTAAAATACCCTATTTTAAACTATTTAAGATGGGGGTAGGGGAAATAAATTTATGCTTTTGGTCACTTTTACATATACTTTGGATATGAAATGTAACAACAACTTGGCTAAATAGTTACTCATCACTCTCATTTTAAAAATTTGATCGGAATGATGACGTCATCGTGATAAATTCCAAGATGGCGTCTATTAAGGTGGTAAAAACTATGTTTTTAATGTAAAAATGTTATCAAAGTACAATATAATCCCAATACAATATTATACATACAGGAATAAAAACATATATATATAT
>NW_022708343.1:0-731 GCF_011630105.1 Anneissia japonica | reverse complement strand
TAATCAGGGATCTACTTAATATCCAGGACAACTTAGGCCTAATTATAGCTTACTAAGCTTTAACTGTATATACTATATTATGATCAACAAATCACAAATTTTTTTTCGCATTTAGCACAATTTTCTTCACTTTTTATTGTTATTAATATTAATATCAATTATTACTATTGTCATCATCATCATTGTTATTATTACTATTAGTAGGAGTATTATTAAACAAACATTTAAAGAAACTTGCAAAAGGATAAAAATGAAATTGAACCACACATGAGGAAACTTCACCATTTACCAAATTTTACAATTTTGAACCAGGTTTTGCAGATCTCTTCTTATCTCTATTAATTACTGCTTCAGGGAATTTTGTAACAAGATTAACAGTGAAGCTCATTAGTTGTGAATAGTTCATAAGAAGACTAGCACAATTACATCAAAAACCATGTTGTAACTTCTAACATAAGTCATTGATTTTTAAAATTCAAAACCCGCCTGAATGCCCTTTTAAAGGGTTTGCTGGTAAATGGGATAGTAACAGCATGGTATCGCATTTCTATCTTAAAAGACCTGGCCTGAGATTTATGGATTTAAGATTTTTTTTAATCACGCTTAGGCCTATGTGTTCTATTATGCCAATGTATAATGTGTACTGATGCATATTTACATGTTTAGAAGTATTCATTTGAGTGACCCCAGGAAAGAATTTGTATTGGCTCAAGATTAAGCTTTAAAATTTT
>NW_022708342.1:0-826 GCF_011630105.1 Anneissia japonica | reverse complement strand
GTTAGGTTAGGGTTAGCGTTAGGGTTAGTGTTAGGGTTAGAGTTAGGGTTAGGGTTAGGGTTAGAGTTAGTGTTAGTGTTAGAGTTAGGGTTAGGGTTAGGGTTAGGGTTAGGGTTAGAGTTAGGGTTATGGTTAGAGTTAGAGTTAGGGTTAGGGTTAGGCAAAGTGAGATAGGCTTAAACAAACACTATTCCATTGAAAGTTTGAAGTTTTTCGGAAAAGTACTCGAAATATGGCGGAAAGTCAAAAATTTGCACTAAGTGCTCAACTCGGCGAGATTGGCACTTTTGTGCAAAAACTGACAATGTTAAAAAGTTGAGTCAAAAATGTAATTTTTTTTTGTTAGGTTAGGGTTAGGGTTAGGGTTAGTGTTAGGGTTAGAGTTAGGGTTAGGGTTAGAGTTAGAGTTAGGGTTAGGGTTAGGCAAAGTGAGATAGGCTGAAACAAAGACTATTCCATTGAAAGTTTGAAGTTTTTCGGAAAAGTACTCGAAATATGGCGGAAAGTCAAAAATTTGCACTAAGTGCTAAACTCGGCGAGATAAGCACTTTTGTTCAAAAAGTGACAATGTTAAAAAGTTGAGTCAAAAATGTAATTTTTATTGTTAGGTTAGGGTTATGGTTAGTGTTAGGGTTAGAGTTAAGGTTAAGGTTAGGGTTAGGGTTAGAGTTAGAGTTAGGGTTAGGGTTAGGGTTAGGGTTAGGGTTAGGGTTAGTCAAAGTGAGATAGGCTGAAACAAAGAATATTCCATTGAAAGTTTTAAGTTTTTCGGAAAAGTACTCGAAATATGGCGGAAAGTCAAAAATTTGCACTAAGTGCTCAACTC
>NW_022708341.1:393-825 GCF_011630105.1 Anneissia japonica | reverse complement strand
TACTGTGTGAATATGTTCTGTCTTTCGTTATTTGCAAATTGTATGTATGCTTCTTTAAACTGCAATTAGTACTAAACTACCTAAACACTGTAGTGCCACTTAGTAACTCTGTTCCTTCATTTTATGAGTATTTGCATAAATTGGTGTATTGCTTCATGAATAGAACTAACAATAGCTTTAACAGTCTGGTATCTTGTCAAAGTTAATGCTCTGTTTAATATTGTGTCTGTGTGCTATAATTTTTTCCCTACTTTTTCTAGGTAACTTTTTTTGATCATTTTTTATAGATATAAAATTCTGAAAGAAAAACAAGATGGAGGAATGAATTAACTTCTGAATTAGTTCTGATTTATTCTAACAAGGAATTGAGCAGTTATTACGTCAAGTGAAAACTGCAACAATTATATATTTATTGCTAATATTATATTATCT
>NW_022708341.1:0-372 GCF_011630105.1 Anneissia japonica | reverse complement strand
TTGCAGTTCATCACCATGTCTAAATTGTTTTCTATGCATGAACTACAAGTGATTGTCCAAACAAACCAGTTTCCATTATTAAACGGATGCTGCAGATAACCAACAATTGCATTTTCCATTGAAAATGCTTCATCTAGCCAACAACTGCAATATATGCCTCGGCTAACCAACAACTGCAATATTCAATGGATGCTCCAGATAACCCACCCACATGTTACATCAAGCAACTGCTGTATTAACCATCAACTGCATTATTCAATGGATTAATGCATGCCCGATATGGGCCTCTTTATGATTCAATGCTAATCTCTAGGTCTCAGTTTAAAATGGCTTTTAGACAATGTAAACATGATAAAGAACTCTGTTGTGTTG
>NW_022708340.1:0-893 GCF_011630105.1 Anneissia japonica | reverse complement strand
TTGTCACTACCTATCACCCTAGGTTACCATCACTAAGGGATATAATTCAGAAACATATGCCCATTCTACAGACCACAGAACATCTTAGGTCTGTTTTTCCGGATACACCGTTCATAGCCTATCGCAGAACCTAACCTTCGTGATATATTAGTACGATCTAAATTCAAGAGGCAAACTAACTCTTGCGACAACCGTAATTTGGGTAGTCATCTTTGTGGTTCATCATGCAAAACATGCTCCTTGCCACATGATACCTGTCTCTTATACCAATCATTCAAGAGCAACCAAACAAACCACATATTTCGGATAAGGCAATCAATTAATTGCCTCACCAAAAATGTCATTTATCTCATATATTGTAATATTTGTGGTAAAGAATATGTCAGAGAAACAAAAAACACTCTCCGTATGAGAATGACACAACATAGATCAGCTATCAGAACATCTAAGCTTGATCAACCAGTAGCCGAACATTTCAATTTAGCTGGTCATTCAATTTCAAATTTCAGAGTGATTGCAATTGACCACAATGCCAGTTGGAGCGTCAAAAATCGCAAAGAAAAGAGAATCACTGGGAACTTTTACTTAAAACAACCACACCATTTGGACTCAATATTAGGAACGTTCTCCCAGTACACTAAATTAAACAAAATGGCATTTCAATTTATTCTGGATAAATCATTTGGCTTATTTATTGAGGCTTGCCTCTAAAGTTTAGTTTTGGCCTTCCTGTTTACTTGTTTAGGCTGTTTATTCTAATCTCACTCAGCCTATTGTTTCCAATCATGTTTGCATGAAATTCTCACTTTACACCATCTAGCTTCTTCTACCCTCACTCACTCGCCACTGAGGAAGGACTAGTGTTGTCCGAAAGCTCTGGTTCTATTTCTGGC
>NW_022708339.1:0-515 GCF_011630105.1 Anneissia japonica | reverse complement strand
GGGTTACCCCGGTGTACTGGAACAGACAGCCCCTGTGGTGGACGACGAGAGTTGCTGGTACCGGGTAACCGGGTAGCACAGACACGAAGGGACCCTTAGGGGCGAAGAAAGTCATTGGTCGAGTTCCTAGTCCACATTTCAAGCGCCCTGAGCATCTTATATTAGATGGATATGTGCGCTATATAAAACTACATTATTATTATTATTATTATTATTATTATTATTATTATTATTATTATTATTATTATTCTGTTTTATTGCTTGAACTAAAAGATTATTGTAGGCCTAAATCATTGTATATAGCCCTATATATATGATACGATATATACATATATGTATAATCTTATGTAAGTTTAGGCAGCCTTCTTTCGAGATTTTTTTTTAATTTTGCCATCATTTATGGTGGGGATAATGAGCTTGTGTCTAGATCCTCCGTCTGTTAAAAAAATTCTCCCTTCCCCCAACTCTCTATTTCGAATTCCTGGGTCCGCCAATTGACTACTGCGTAACGCTCT
>NW_022708338.1:584-1004 GCF_011630105.1 Anneissia japonica | reverse complement strand
ATATTTATATTTTGAGCGCAGTGCTACGCAGCATATGCTATTCGAACACGGGACCTTCTGCAATAGGCAGACGCCTTAACCAAAATGGGCCATTGATGCCTCGTTTGGAATTCAAATCCAAAATAAGCATTAATACGGAATAATTACCTGAAAACTTGGGAAATATATTGGTTGCATCGATCGTCACTACAAGCTATGATATCAATACAAGACAATTCTACTGGTCTAGTTGAGAACACTGAATCAGTTGTTATGGTGCTAGGCACATGAGGAAGGGTTGTTCCATCTTGAATTTCTCGGGATGTTGCTAAAACAATAGTCAATTACATGGATGAATGATAATAACAAACAAAATATATAGAACAAATATAATTTTTATTACAATAATTGTATATAATAAGAAATAATTTACACATTATA
>NW_022708338.1:0-577 GCF_011630105.1 Anneissia japonica | reverse complement strand
ACATCAGTTACGGTCTATTGTTGTATAAATGATTAGGTGCTCACATGTTGCGGTTGTCGGTCCAGTTGAGATCACTGAATCTGTTGTTATAGCGTTAGGTTCTTCAGGTGTTGTTCCAAGTGGTATGTCTGGCACTGTTGTTGCACTTTCTGTACTAGACTGTATGCATCCAATTACAAATAGCAACTCAATGCAACCGCTTTCAGAGCAAGTACTTACTGTAGTAGGTATTACTGTCGTATTCGCAACATCACCATTTGAGCACATTGCTGAAACATTGACGGTTTCACCGACATACACACTTACACATGTACTTGTTTCATTACCGGTTGTGATGACAGTAGTTGATAATCCAAAGGAGCCTTCAACACTGCAATGTATTTATATTCATTGATAATATATTCACATTACGTATTAAATAAATATGTTCAGAAATATATATCAATACAACAAATATTGATTGTGCAACATACAGTGCTATTGTAATAGGTTCTGTAAATGAGTACTGTTGCATTATTTACACACATGTTTATATTTATATTTTGAGCGCAGTGCTACGCAGCATATGCTATTCGAA
>NW_022708337.1:0-4317 GCF_011630105.1 Anneissia japonica | reverse complement strand
ACAGCTAATAGAAATCAGTCTGGTTTTACTACAAGTAGTGGTAAAGGATTTCAAAGGCCCTTGCGCGATATTGTTTGTTATTACTGTAAAAGAAAGGGTCATGTTAAGTCAGATTGTTGGTTGTTGCAGAAAAAGAAAGGTGATGTTAAGCCTTTTCCAAATGCGTTTTTAAGTGTCATGAACACACATAATGATGTTGTGGATCACACAGTTAAATTTAAATCATCAGATGCAGAAATGTTAAAGAAACAGTTTTAACCTTTTATTTCATATGGGACTGTGGCATTGGTCAGTGGTGAGAAAGATTATCAAATTAAGGTTTTGCGAGATACGGGTGCTGCGCAGTCGTTGTTGTTGTCGTCTGTTTTACCAGTGTCTGATGAGTCGTCGGCTGGAGCAAATGTGCTTGTCCAGGGTGTAGAGGGTAGCTTTAAAGAAGTGCCTCTTCATGTTGTTGACCTTCAAACAGACTTAGTTAAAGGGAGAGTAGTTGTTGGAGTTGTTCCGACTCTACCGGTTGAAGGAGTCACATTTCTTTTAGGAATGATCTCGCGGGAGAAAAGGTAGTTCCAAAGCCTTTGTTGTCAAAACATCCTGTTGAAGACGTGCGCACCGTAGAGTTAGTTCAGGAATTTTCTCATGTGTTTGCTACTTGTGTGGTTACTCGAGCTATGTGTAGGAAGTCTAAAGATGTTGACGTAGAGGATGTAGATTTGAGTGACAGTTTTTTGAGTGATGTGTTTTCAGATGAAGGGATGGGGGATGGTTCCTCACAGATACCCAATGTTATTCAAACTTTGTGTAAGGAAAAAGAACAAGAGCGAGAGTTTGGACCAAATGTTCTTACTTGAGATGCTTTGTTGGTAGAACAAAATAGGGATCCTGAGATTTTGTCGCTTAGTCAGAGAGCAGTTTCTGATGATGAGTTATCTACAGTACCAGTGTGTTACTATAGAAAGGATGGCATACTCATGCGTAAATGGAGACCAGCGGAGGTCCCAGGAGATGAAATTTGGAAGGAATATCATCAGATTGTATTACCTTGTGTTTATCATAATGATGTAATTAGTGTTGCTCATGACGGTCCTCTTTCAGGTCACCTTGGGGTTAAAAAGACACAGGAAAGGATTCTTCAGTATTTCTTTTGGCCTACATTAAGACAAGATGTGTCTAAGTATTGTAAAGTATGTCATGCATGCCAGATCGTTGGCAAGCCCAATCAAAAGATACCTAATGCACCTCTAAGACCAATTCCAGCATTTGGGGAGCCATTTTTGAGAGTAATTATCGATTGTGTTGGTCCGTTACCGCGTACTAAATCAGGGCACGAATATTTGTTAACCATAATGTGCGCGTCAAGTAGGTTCCCTGAGGCTATTCCTCTTCGGAGAATTACAGCTAAGAATGTAGTGAAGGCATTGATCAAATTCTTCACAATGTTTGGACTGCCTAAAAGTGTGCAGTCGGACCAAGGTTCAAACTTCATGTCGAAAATTTTTAAACAAGTTCTTGATCAACTGGGTGTGAAACATGTATATTCTAGTGCGTATCATCCTCAGTCGCAGGGCGCGTTGGAAAGATTCCACCAAACTCTATTGTTTCGAAAGTGAGCGTGAGTGGGACGAGGGGGTACCATTGCTTCTCTTTGCAGTGAGAGAAAGTGTACAGGAGTCGTTGGGTTTCAGCCCGTTTGAGTTGATTTATGGTCACTCGGTCCGCGGTCCTATGAAAGCACTCCAAGAAAGTTTGCTGGTTGCTAAAGAACTAGTAACATGTTAGATTATGTGTCATCTTTTCGCGAGAGACTGAATAATGCTCGAGAATTTTCGAAGTTGAATTTGTTAAAAGCTTAATCTAAGATGAAACGATTATTTGATAGGAAGTGTGAAGAGAGAGTTTTCTGTCCCAGTGAGGTGTTAGTTATGCTTCCAATTGCGAGTCAGCCTTTGTCAGCTAGATTCTCAGGTCCTTATGAGATTGTTGAGAAAGTTGGTGAAGTGGTCTATGTATTAGATACGCCTGATAGACGTCAGAAAAGACGATTATGTCATGTTAATATGCTAAAGCCCTATTTTGAGGAGGATGGTTGTGTGATAAAACAAGTGTTGTGTAGTGTTAGTCAGAAAACGGAATAACGTCAAGAGATAGACAGATTATTTGATACTGATCCTTGTACCGCGTTGACAAATTCTGAAGTCCTTGAGAGACTAGAGAAACTTGATCATTTGCCGAGTGATAAGAGAGTTGAAATTATGCAGCTGATAAATGAGAATCTGAAATTGTTTTCTGATGTTCCTGGTGTGACAAACCTGGTGGAACATGATGTTGATATAGGTAACACTACTCCTATTAAGCAACATCCATACAGGGTAAATCCACTTAAAATGGCGATAATTCGTAAACAAATTGATTTTATGTTGACAAATGGTATTATAGAGCCTAGTGACAGTAGCTGGAGTTCTCCATGTGTACTAGTTCCAAAGCCGGATAAGTCCTATCGTTTTTGTACGGATTATAGAAAGGTAAATGCTCATACGAAACCAGATTCATACCCTCTGCCGCGCATAGAGGATTGCATAGATCGCATTGGTGCTTCTAACTTTGTCAGCAAATTTGATTTGCTGAAGGGGTACTGGCAAATTCCACTTTCGGAAAGAACGAAACAAGTGTCAGCGTTTGTTACACCCATGGGTCTTTATCAATATCGGGTCATGCCGTTTGGCATGAGGAATGCCCCCGCGACTTTTCAAAGACTAGTAAACAATTTGATATCCGGTTTAGAAGGGTGTGAAGCATACATTGATGATTTAGTGATATACAGTGATACATGGGATGTGCATGTTGAGAGAATCAGAGAGTTGTTTAAGCGCTTGAAAACATATAATTTGACGGTTAATCTTGCAAAAAGTGAGTTTGCATGTGCAGAAGTTGTGTTTTTGGGACATTTCGTTGGGTGTGGTAAAGTGAAACCGGTACATGCCAAAATAGAAACTATAAAGAACTTCCCAGCCCCAACAGATAAGAAGAAGTTAATGAGATTCTTGGGAATGGCAGGGTATTATAGAAGATTCTGTAGGAATTTCTCTTCGGTAGTATCACCCCTGACAAGTCTTCTGCGAAAGAATGTTGCATATCAGTGGTCAAAAGAGTGTGAGGATGCGTTCCGGCATGTAAAGATGATGTTGACTGGTGAGCCGGTGTTGATGGCCCCAAATTTCTTTAAACCATTTTCTTTAATGATAGATGCTAGTGACATCGGAGCTGGTGCAGTACTTATGCAGATGGATGATGGTGAAATTGAAAGACCAGTCTGCTTCTTCTCAAAGAAATTTGATAAGCATCAGCAGTGTTAGTCAACGGTGGAAAAGGAAACCCTAGCATTGGTGTTGGCCTTACAGCACTTTGAGGTGTACTTGGGAGCAGCTTCTCACAAGATTAAGATATGGACAGACCACAATCCGTTAACGTTTCTTCAGAAGATGAAAAACAAGAACATGCGATTACTCAGATGGAGCTTGGCATTGCAGGAGTGGAATTTAGATATCTACTACATAAGTGGAAAAGATAATGTAGTGGCTGACGCATTGTCAAGGATTTAGTTTAATACAGTTGTTATTAATCCGTTAAAATAAATCATCGGTTAAAATTATAAATGTAACATAAACAGTGTTTGCTATGTAAAGTTTTATAGATAAAAACAGCATCGTTATACAGTATTATTGAGAATGTTCTCAATGAGATCGAACCTTTAAGGGGGAGGGTGTGATGAGGCTGCGCCCTCTATGTTGAAGATGGTTGCTTTTGAATAAAAAGGGACTGAAGAAAACATCGCTGGATTTAGCCTACTTTATTTGCTGTCAAACTTCATACCACCACTAGACGAACGTAACAATTATTTCTTCCATCAATTTACCAACCACAGGTCAGGCTAACAGGACGATAATTTGCTGGATCCTTCTTACTGCCCTTCCTGTCACAATTGGAATTACGTTTGCATGCTACCATAATAATGGCAATGTACCTTCGGCCATTCATTTTTCATTTTAATCATTTATTTCAAAATCAACTTAACATACAATTTAAGGATTATAACATACAGTCGAAATAATTAAGTTATGTCAATTAAGTTAAACAAATCAAATATCAGAGTATGTATCATTGAAAATGAAAAAGAGATAAGCAAAATAGGCAAATGAACAACAAATGCCTTAACTCATGCTCTCCTTAATAAAAATTAAAAGAAAGATAATAAAAAATAAAAAAATATATATATATACAAAATAAAATAGTTGTATTGTAAAATAGGTATATGCATTA
>NW_022708336.1:0-2001 GCF_011630105.1 Anneissia japonica | reverse complement strand
CACTACTGAGATAGGCTTTTATTTTTCAATCTTGATTTCAGAGGTCAACAAAATTTTTCAATTTTATTTCAATCATATAGTGGTGTAGACTAGTCTTTTAAGAACATTTTGCTGGAAATTTTTTTTTGGATACGACGCCCCGTTATAGAGTTATGATTTTTTAATTAACATGATGTCAAAAAATCCGCCCAAAAGCTTATCTTATTTCTGTTGGTTACGCACCGCTGATTCGCAATGTTTGTCATCACCTCAAGATGTCTACCGATTCGTGAAAAAGGCGTATTGCATTTGGGCTGTGTCCTCACTATGTCCATGATGCTTTAATAAAATAATGGGTTTAGGGTTAACCGGGGAGGGGGTGGTGTAAAGAATTGTATCATTATTTGCAGAAAGTTAATGTATTAAATCTAGGCCTATACAAGTATAAGTGGTGATTTTATTTCAGGATACTCAAGTCTCAGTTACTATTGTAATTAAGTGAAAACTCAATCCGGTCAACTCAATCTTGTAGTTGAAAGCATTAATGTTTGTTTAAAGTATCTGTAAAGGAACAGAAAATTATCTGACGTTCTATAGTGCTTTAATAAAATAATCGGTTAACGGGTTACCGTGGTGGGAGGCGGTGGGGGGTGTAAAAAAAATAATTGTATCATTATTTGGAGAATGTTAATGTATCAAAAGGCCTATACTAACAACATAAATGGTGATTTTATTTCAGGATACTCAAGTCTCGGTAACTACTGTAAGTGAAAACTCAATCCAGTCAACTCAATCATTGTAGTAGGAAAGCATGTTTGTTTGAAGACGTATCTGTGAAGGCCAGAAAATTACCTGAGTTTTAAAGGTGAATTTAATGTTTTGTTGACGTTTAAATTTTTACTGTCCTGTACTATTAATTATTAACAACATGCTATAGATGATGATGTCGTTTACACGATAGAGTTTAATCAAATTTAATGTGTATATATTAGGCCTATATAGGCCTTAAGGGACATTGAAATTGTAGTGTAGGTTAAGCTGTTTTGAAAACTAAAAAAAAAAAAATAATAATAATTTTCTTTTGTTTAAAAAAGAAGTAACTGCTAGTCTGTCATTAGCTACATATATGTATATTACTCCTATTTTAATACAATAATAAAGGGATGTAATACATTTAATAACGGTTTCTATAATATGCGCTCTATTTTGTTTTGTTATATCTTTCAGCAAGAGTGAAATTCCGAGGAAATGTTAGTACAAGTCACAGTGATTTAATATTTCAAACTAGATTTGTTCAACGGCATAATTCATACTAATTTAGCTTGGTACCATCGGACAAGAAAAGGCATGGTTATGGACAGTTGCTGCTGCAATATCACAAAGAACGCTGGTTTATGCACACCTGTATTCACAAATGGTTCTTGAATATTGTTTTATATAATAAACTCTTGTAATAGGACTACATTATGAAAAAAATGCATATTTAAACCGGACTGTAAAAGCAAAGAACTATAGAATAGCCTT
Organism: Anneissia japonica; assembly: GCF_011630105.1. Taxonomy (NCBI): domain Eukaryota; kingdom Metazoa; phylum Echinodermata; class Crinoidea; order Comatulida; family Comatulidae; genus Anneissia; species Anneissia japonica. Next base: position 498 of record NW_022708336.1, on the reverse strand, counting down.
GAATTTGAGGTACAATATGTTTAGCAGTAAGACGTTAGCAAAACGATAATATATGAAGGGGTATGCTAGTAAATGAGACCCTAGGGAAGTAATGTCCTACCGTATGATGTTTGTTGGTGTTTTAAATTAAAGAAATTATGGTTTGTATATGAACTCATAGTGTATTTTGTAAGTCTGCAGAAGTTGATTAAAGCCATTGTTACCAATTGGAACTGGGACCATTGCAAACCAATTGGAATTGGGGCCAGTTAAAGTTGAAGAGCAGTTGAACTGTCCACAAACACACAACACCCACATTTTTTTTTTTTTTTTTAGAATACACAGATTTTCTATATAAAATCGTTCAATTTATATACACTTTCTATATACAGTAATTGTATAGAATTTTCATTCGCATATATAATGTATTTTTATAGGTTTTTTCTATAAAAGTTTTATAGATTTATAAGTGGTTTTTATAAAATTGTTTATAGATTTTCTATAGTTTTTTTAAGGTTT
>NW_022708335.1:0-605 GCF_011630105.1 Anneissia japonica | reverse complement strand
ACACATCTCTGCTGTTACAATATGTACAATTAATTATTACGTAAGAATTTATAGGCCTAGTATTATTTATTATTTTTATTTATTTATTTAGGCACACAATACATGTGCCAAGGATTGTCAATAGCGAAAATATCACTGTCCTACTTGTAGGTGACAATCCCTTACACAAGACAAACATACACACACGATGCTTAATCTCAATTTGAGATTTAGGGAGTGGAATTGTTTTGGTCGTGAGAAAAAGTCCTGCAACTGGCAGGAATTGAACCCAGGACCCTGGGATTGGAAGGCAAGCATCTTAACCACCAAGCTATTCAACTCCACTATTAAAAGAATGAGATACAAAAATACCGTTTTATCATCCTATTACAAAACAGGTTTAAAAATAAAAACATATAAAAATCAATTAATGTTTAATGTTCATTAATTATCGATTTGTAAACTTTTTTTCAATTTCCTTGGTCTGTTGTGTAATATTTTTTAAAGTTAATGTGGTTTTTTTTTTGTCTTTTCTTGTATTTTTATGTCCTCAATCATTTTTATTCATTTTCTCCAATTTTAATGTTTCTCTTTCTACTTATGTCTTCATTCGTTCTTCGTTTCAT
>NW_022708334.1:0-1778 GCF_011630105.1 Anneissia japonica | reverse complement strand
CTAGATTCAATGTTTGCGTATTACTTGTTTACTTACTTGTTTACTTGTATCCCAAGAGAGTCTAAATACAGTCTGATCCTCCTGGGTATTACGTTGAATCAACGTTATTTCAACCAAGTTGTGCCCACTGGGAAATATATACTAGGCCTAGGCTAACTATGATGTTACTATTTCGTGATGGAATCGCACAAGTAGCGTGAATAACTAGCCTAGGGATCCTAGCCTTCGTACGTTAGGGTGAACAAAATCAACAAACTCCGTAATTAGGTTCTTTTTACTGTTAGTCTAGCACTTGTCTTAAACTAGGTATGACTTGGTGAAACTACACTGTAGTAGCCTACCCAACAACTTTACTAACCTTCAGTAACAATGAATACCGATGCCTTTTTTTGTGGCCTCTCCTAGTCTGAGGGTTTTCTGCTTTCAACTCTTCCTTATCGCGAGCGCGCGCAAAAACCACTCACTCATGTGTAAAAGCTGCGCTTGCGCGGCCTCGATCACGTGGTACCATTTTTTTTTCAATTTGACATTTATTTAGCAAAACAAATACACACATATACTTGATTTTTGCAGAGGACTACAAAGAAAATATAAAATTCTGTTTGAATTGTACCCCTCAAAGTTGTTTGTAGACCTATCATTATATCGTTTATTGTTGTCGTCGTTTGGTGGTGCTGCATGTAAAACGTTTTTAAACGTTAGTTCAACGTCATAAAAAGACCTTTGCGGCACAATTCTTGTAGTCAAAACTTCGACGTTCTGTAAACGTTTTGTGACCGTTTATTAAAGACGAAGACGTAGCGGACTTATTAAAAACGTTTTGTGACCGTTTATTGAAGACGAAGACGTAGAGGACCTCAATAAAACGTTTTGTAAACGTTTAATAAAGTCGAAGACCTAGAGGACCTAATAAAAAGGTTTGTGAAGGTTCTGAAAACGTTTTGTGTTTGCTGGGCAGTAATAGTAGCCATGTTCTCACGATCACTCCTATCCGATGCAAGTTAATGAGAAATCCAGTCAAAGTCGCATCAAATTTTATCCTACACAAGAGTTTATAGCAGATAGTTGTAGCGCTTATACACTGATATAAAAAAGTTGAAGATTACAATTATTTCTATTGATCTAAGGATGATGTTTCAATAAAATGAAGACGACAAAACAGAAATTACATTAGGCAAGGGCCTGCCGGGCTAGGCCTGCTTTGAATTGGGTATGCAGTAGGCCATCCTAACCATCGACAAATTAAAAAGGCAAAATATGTTTAACATCCAATTTTTTCATCTTCACTTGGTGAGCATTCCGAAAAAGCGAAATAAAATTCTCTGAGTTTTCTTTCTCACCTACCCTAAGCCTACCTATTAACATTTATGAGATTTTCGGCAGCATTTATAACCCGAGCCTCCAAATATACATGCGAGTACGAAGTTGTTCGTGGTTCTTTGCTAGAATGTGTGCATTGCAGTGGCTAAGATAAGGCTACCATATTAGCTGTAATTTTAGAATCATGTACGTACATTATCTCACAGGCGTTCACCGTATCAGTCGTATCTTTAGACACAGCGAACGAACTACCACGGTATTTTGCGGATTTCCCAAAAAATGACATGAAAATTTATATGAAGTTTACAACGAACGGTAATACTGTTTGTTCTGTAATGTTTTATTTGGATTACTTTTGACAATTATGAAGTTATAAACAACCTAAAAAGGTAATTTTAAAGATGCTTTGGTTGATATTATGAACCAACTAGGCCTAGTAGAATTGCCTCGAAAACGAG
>NW_022708333.1:0-1100 GCF_011630105.1 Anneissia japonica | reverse complement strand
CTTTCCTCTCCCGCTTTGAATAACTGGTTCCCTTGAATAAACGCCCCCTAAAAAAACGTGAACAATAATAATAATAATGATAATGATAATAATAATAATAATTATTAGTATTATTAGTATTACTATTCGAATATTAAAAGTATTAATTTACATTGCAATCACACGCATTTGAATTAAATGGGGGATCGTGTGGCCTCCAAAAAGACCAAAATTCGCTCAAATTCACCCGAAAATGGTCCGAAAGATGTGACAGTTAGAGGGTTTTTTAATAATTTAGACTTCTAATACTGTTACTGTATATATAATTTTTTCTCCCTGACGATATTTTACAGTTCTTACTATTACTAGCGTAGAAAATATCGATTCAAGGGTTTTGTTTTACAAATATCACTAGCCTATACCTGGCCATAACAGTCTGTATGGTTCGAAGGCGGGAAGATTTCTTAAGTCCGACCAATCTAAATGAAGGCCATTGCTTAAGCCAGATTGGAAGCCTAATTAGCATTCACCCTATATAAATGTTTACGAGACTGACTGCATGCACTGCATTTGACTTTTAGAAGGTAGCTGAGGCGACGGAGAGTAACACAGTGTGTTGAAAGCGGATATGATTATATTAAAATTGAATTGCATATAACATTATTGGAGACATGGAATATATTATTTTCAAACGTTTCTTTAAACTATAGATCAGAAAATAAATATAATTTTTCATCTTCAGATGCTAAATTGATTGTAATATACAAGGTTATAGATTTTGAATTCTCCAAATTCCAATTCTGTCATTTTACAACTCAGTTTGTCAAAAACCACTTCACCTATTATAATTTCCCTGTATATTGAAGAACATATACAGTCCACAATTCTAAGTAATTCACCTTGGCTCTTTGTTGATATACTGTATTTAACAGTTTTAATGCATGAATGTTATTTCGTTGACGATTTCCTTATATTCCATTGGCTTCTAACTGCATTTCTTGTCATTCATTTTCTTTTTTTAATGTTTTATATACCCACCAAGTATCGTATTCTCATTCACTGTTAATTTCAAGGAGTCAATTTAACTCCAAAAGTGGAGTTAATAAAAAAGGTACAGAACG
>NW_022708332.1:0-580 GCF_011630105.1 Anneissia japonica | reverse complement strand
TGTATTTTGTATTTTTAAAAATTGGAGTACATACGACGAAGATTTGCCACAAAAGTAATTAATGCAATGTAAATCTTAATGTAACTTATTGTGAATTGAGTAGTGCTTTTTACGCCAAATGGAACTTGAATTTCCATTTTTATTTGGACAATAAAGTTTATCTTATCTTATCTTATCTTATAAAATGTAGTCGCAGAACATAAATACCTCTACTGCGCATGCTCGTATAGTAGCTCGGTCAACCGTATCCGCCGTGTCGTTGTCTCTCGTCGGTGGTTGTTTTGCGTCGCGTTGCTAGGCCATCGTTAAGTTGGTGAAGCACGACGGTGCATGCACAGGCTAGGCTGGGCCTAAATTAACTATTAAAAACCACATACACAGTTGCACTGTTTAGTAATTAGGTAGGCCTACATCTTGTACGTATTAATTAGATCTTCTGCCTCATCATATAACTTTAAATCGCCACTGATATGGAAGAGGAGCAGTCTTTACAGTTAGGCCGTGATGAGCCTGCTACAGAGGGTACTGATGAAGGGGTCGACACCGCCGGAGAAATTCCTATTGATGCTCTGAAAGACAT
>NW_022708331.1:0-590 GCF_011630105.1 Anneissia japonica | reverse complement strand
TCCTTAAAATGCTCAAAATTACTCTTTTCCTTTAAAATTCCTTTTAAAATGCTCAAAATTACTCTATAATAGAGCATGTTTTATAATACTTTTCAATCAGAACAGTGCGTGCTTCGTGAGGGTTTAAGTACGGCGGATCACCTAACTCGTCCTCAGTGACGAGTTCAAATCTAGTTGGTGATCCGCTAACACTAGACCTCTTGTTATTGTCAGGATCATCATCATCATCTTCATCTTCTTTTTTTTATTCTTCTTTCTTTCTCCCCTTTTCTGTTCGCACGATATCTCAAAAACTGCCACGACTTACCGCACAATCGCTGTCAACGGACATTTGGCTTAATCTGGAATAGTCATGGTAAGCTTTTCAACGCGCTCAGTCATGCGTGACGTCATCTACGCGCAATTTTGCGTTTTTACATTATCGATAATATCAGCCTAACCAATTGCCATTTCGAAATCGTATTAAGTGAGCATTAACTTTGGGTTAATGTTGAATGTACATTATCCTAATTTTACGCGTGCGTACATTAACGCGCGCGCACGCGTGCGTCAAATTTTCAAAATGCTCAAAATCACTTTTTGACTAAATT
>NW_022708330.1:0-985 GCF_011630105.1 Anneissia japonica | reverse complement strand
GTGTTGCAGATCAGTTATTATTGTATTAATATGTATGTTAAAGAGCTAAAATATTGGAAAATGTCGGTCATTTTAAATTGTAATAGCTCACAAATGTGTACAATATCTAGGTAACTGTTGTTGTCATTGTTATGAGTGGATTTCCAATTGTATACTGAATTTTAATGATATAAACTTACAATATTAATGACAATTTTAGGAAAAAACGGCCGTCATTTTGAAACTGCTGGCAACCCCCCTTCCTTACGTATGAAAAAAAAAACGTTGCACATACTTTTTTGATTTATCAATGTCTACTCTACATCAGATCCAATTTTTACATACATTTTTACATATAGCAAAAAAAAAAAAAAAAAAAAATGCAATCTCTGATATTGCTACATTTCGGACTGGACTATATTGTATGTATGCCATACTGTACGTTTTATTACTGCTTACTCAAATAACCGACCAGATTCAACGCTGCTTTTTTTTCACAACTTTCAAAGACCATGCTGTACGTAAACAGTGACTAGGCACAGAGATATTAATAACAATACTAAACCGGCATTAAGTCCATTAATTTTCACTGTGTCGATTACACTGTCCGACCCACTACCAAGAGATTTTTGCCTACCTTACTACACAGTACGTAGCTTTCACATCACAGGCAATTTTTTTTTTTTACAAGTAGCGAACACTGCTTTCGCGACTCGCGAGGGGAAGTCTGTATGTGCGTGCGTGCGTGCGTGCATGCATATTCATACATATCAGTTCACCCAACTGACCTACAATAGCGCCCTCTATAATTTCTGCCTTACGAACAAAGATCTTATAAACACAAGATAGCGTTCTCCGCGATTTACGCGTAACAAATAGAAGCGCCGGTCAAGGTTCAAAAGTTTCCAATTTAGCAAGAGGGCGCCATTCATGCGCTATTATCAGAGCCATATATATAAAGAGTTGCGACATTCCGCTCCTTGGTTTACGAAAGTCACGTGGTACA
>NW_022708329.1:4391-10002 GCF_011630105.1 Anneissia japonica | reverse complement strand
AGCAACACGCTTGGTCAACTTGTAAAAATTTAGAGCCTTCTGTTGTTTGCCCATAAAACAAATTTACAGTACGATTTCAAAACATTGTCATCGTAAAGAAACAGCTATAATATTGAAAACAAACAACTTTAAACAAAATCGGTGTACGGATAAATATTTACAATAGATTTTAATGGTCAACTTATCAAATTTTACGACCAATTTTTACACACATTTGTGAGTGACGGTGTGTAATAGATATGCGAAACAAACATTAGCTGTATAATATCTTTGAATATCATTTTAGACTGATTCATTCATATGCTTGGTCATCTTGTAATCATTTAGAATTCAACAGTTTTTAATAATAGGGTCCGTATCTCTACACTTCTAGATGTAGTATCAAATTATAGTTGCCATAGACCCGGTTTCATACACACCCGCTTAAGTAAATTTCAAAGGAAACTGTTTTCCCAATTTTTCTTATTGTTAAATACTCCAATACTGTAGGCTCCTGGTATAAAATTGACAGATCAATTAGACACTCTGTAAAGATCGATTATGCTCTTTATATAATAAGGCCAAGGCCTAATGTGTGTGAAGTACTGACTTTGTTTATATCGAATGGATGAAATTGCGCACAAACTTCAAACTCTTGGCCTAACATACAATGCCAGAGGAAAGGATATCACGTTTTAGTCACCAAATAGGATTTTCCACGGACGCACAGATTAGGCCTTCTAATAGTATGGCCCAAAGCGAACGAGTTTCTGGTCTCGTTAAGGCTTATACAGTACAAAATACTGTACAATATATAATTCATTGAAAACGCTTTAAAATGAAGTTTTATGTATATATATTAATATTTTGCTAATCTTGGGTTTTTAAAAGCAATCTTGGGATTTTTTAGACCCAATCTTGAATTTTTATTTTCCCTAGTGGTCACGCTGCATTTAGTTTAGAATTATACCCGGACGATATCAAACTATTGTAGGCCTAGGCTTAAGTACAGTAGGACATACTATTGGCCTAGGCTTTTGTTGTAAAAGTTGAAGTGCATGTACAGGATGCGCCATAGGCCTATATTTAAAAAAAATAATACATTTTGTTAATTATTATTGGTTGGCCTGGGACCTAGGCAGGCAGGCCAGCTTTACCGTCGAAAGTCCTGGGATTCGACAATGACGTCAGTGCACGTTTACAAGCGCAATAGAGGCGCTGAATTTCATTTGTTTTATGAAAGATAGTATTTATCGAACATTTATCTATATAAAAACAAGATTAATATTGTAGAAATTGTATTTCTAAAGATTCATATATAATTCATATTTCATTTGATAGACAATAAATATTCAGTAAGATACTAAAAGCGATTATTAATTCTGAAATGTGCATCAAATCTCAGCTATTATTAATCAGTTTGTATTAGGTTAAAGTCTTAAAACAATAATTTCGAATTAGGCCTAGTAAACAAATAATTGTAATTAAAGTTTAGGTTCCCATGATGTCAGATGACGTATTCAATATGATGCTATATTTTGGGCTCTGACTTAATTTAACGATGGCCCTGTCAGTTGTAGTGACAATATTTGTGCTTTTTTAGCCATGTAGTAAAAATAGTACTATTATTTTCAGTGTACAAGATGAGAGTCAAGAAGAAGTTCAGCTCCTACTTTGTTTTGTAACAGGCAAATCTATTTGTTTTATAGGCCTACTGGAAGATTCATTATTTAAGTTAAAACAAGACAAAACTTCTTAAATGTTTTATGTATTATAAATAATAAGTACATAATTCTTTGTAAATTACTTTATGCCTATAATAGCTTGCTTTGTTTTATAATAAATGTGTTGAGTATATTGATATTGATTATGCGATGAAGTTTTTCCTTCGGTGTGATTAAAACATGCCAATTCTCAGAAAATATTTTCCAGTTTTATTGTATTACCATCTTTTATTACATAGATCTTTTTCAAAACATAACTGCTTTTATAACATTGTATAGACCCATTAAACACAAAAACTGCTCTGGCTTCGGAGGCTTCGCCCACAACCCCACCGGGGCCCTTAGGCAGTCCCCTGGACCCCACGCCCAGAGAACCTCCCCTGGACCCCACGCCCAGAGAACCCCCCTTGAAATGACCTGGCTACGGGCCTGATACTGGTATTGAAGCCTATAATAAGTGCTCTTTGATACGCATCCCCATCTACACAGGTTAAAAAGATGCTGAATTTTGGAGAAGTTTTTGCCGCTTAGCAAAATATTTGAACATAGCACAAAATCTCCTAAATTCATATTCCGAATCCTTGGTTGGGACTGCCATTTCTGAGTTTCATGGCCTGCTTCACACTGCTGTAAAATTAAAAGTGATTGATTTCCAAAAAATTATACTGCAAGAAAAAAATGTCATTGATAATCATACTGTATAGTCATAACTTACCTTTTTTTTTTTAATAACATAGTGGAAGTGGCTTGGTGTAACAGGGATGTTTTGGTTTCCCAATCTTCGGGTCGGGGTTTCAATCCCTCAATCTGAGACTTAGTTGTAAGAGCGATATATAAAAACCTACATGTTATTGTTATTATTAACATAACATAAAAGTAGAAAAATGTCTTGTACTGTTAATAATTGTTCATAGAGTACATACCCATTTTCTTGTAATGAAGGTGGATAACATTTCTGATTTTGAAATACGTCTTTACCACATTGTTGACATATTTTAACTATATTCATATTGGCTAACTGCAACAGTTTTCATACAGTATGCAATGCCACAATTTAAGTTGTTGGTTTGCTCTTTTGTTTCTATCGATATTGATCCTTGTGTAGCACGTACTACTTCTTCATCTTCTTCCTCCTCCTTCTCCTCCTTCTGCCCTTCCTCCTGTTCTGTCAAAAGACTGTCTATGTCGATTTGGCTGTTGAGACTATACAGGTGCAGAATATCAAAACTACACTTTAAACATACAGTACTGTATATCATCATTTTGGGGTTTATAAAAAAATATACTGTAGGTTAAAATCAACATTTGTATTCAGTTTCATTTACATTATGCATTATTTACCATGTACTGTACAAGCAATATTTTGTTAATACAACTTATCAAATTATTTTTTATCTACAGCAATGTTAATGCTAAATAATAGTTCTACTTGATCATTCAATGCATATCATACATAATAACACATACTATAGACAAAAATTTATCTTATATACTAACTCTAACGACATTTCTAACTGATAGTCATCCATATCCTCCTCTTCTATTTCCCAAGTAGGGTCTTTTGCTTTTAAATTGATTTCTCCTGCTGAGTAGTCTATTCCACTTGTACAACTAATATAAATGCAAAGAAAATACAAGAAAATGAAGACAAAGGCACTGCCAGCCAACAAGGGATTTGATCCCCACCATCCCAGTGTGCCGTTGTGGTTTCTTTGACTGTTTGTCTTGTATCTTGTATCTTTTAATATGCCCCTAATGTATATTTCACTACTGTACTTACTAAGCTAGTATAGTATTAGCCTTGTAACTAATATTAGTACTAGAATTTGTATCACTAATTTATTGGACAGTAAATTGTCATGTATCATGAATAATAGGTCAATATTTTAGCCCTGTAACTTGTAGTACTAAAATTTACATGTATCACTTTTTACTTGAAAAGCAAAATATCTTGTATCTTGGTCCATTAGCCCTGTAAACTAGTAGTAATACTAGAATTTTTAAGTACAGTATCACCTGTTTCTTGGACAGTAAATTATCATGTACCACTTGTTACTTGAAAAGCAAAGTATCTTGGTCCATTAGCCCTGTAACTAGTACTGTAGTACTAAAATGTCCATGTATAACTTGTTTCTTGAGAAGTAAAGTATCTTGTAACATACAAGTAGGTCTCTATTTTCCCTGTTGTAGTAGTAGTACTAGAATTTCCATGTATCACTTGTTTCTTGAGAAGTAAAGTATCTTGTAACATACAAGTAGGTCCCTATTTTCCCTGTAGTAGTACTAGAATTTTCATGTATCACTTGTTGCTTGGACAGTAAAGTAAATAGTATCTTGCATTATGTTATAGACCATTATACCTGAAATAAGTAAATAACTCACCTTTTATTAATGATGCACTCTGAAATGGGCTTAATTGAACTGACTCCTAAACAACTGAAATTAGGTGCTGTATCTCATGCGTGATACCATATGATCGTGATGTTTAGACCTTAAATTAAAATGTAGGAAAGGCATAAGTAAATACAATAACAAAACTGATTAATGGTCAACCAGGAGTTAGGCCCTACTACTGTAGTTTATGTATAGCACTGCAGTGCAGTAGGAAAGAGGAGGCATATCCTAGGCCTTTTCTAAAAGGAAGTGGATATATTTACGTTGCCGTGAACAAATTAGTAAACGTTATATTTACATGCGCATGCGCAAAAACTTTTTCATCTGATGACGTAAGGAGCAGCGCACACTACATTCCTTCTTCTCTTCCTTTTCAGTGAAGCGATCAACCAGAAGTACTTAGATAATTAGTAAGGAAAATTTTTTCTAAATATTATTAATATTAATCCTATGAATAGGCCTATATAAGCCTGTACATTACCCAACAGGGAGTTACAAATTCCTGGTGTTACTAACTCACCAGGCTAGGCTTTCATTAAACGGGCAGTAACAAATTCCTGTGTAGGCCTAAGTAGGATAGGGTCATCTCATAGGCCTGTACAAAAAAGGTAGGGCCAGACCTAGGTTATCACAATGGAATTCGGCTTGAGTCGGGAGGCTGTCTCCATCCTAGGCCTAGACTACTACAACGTCACTGGCAGCGCACACCTACCCAGGCAGGACAGAACTAGGCCTAATTAGATAAGCGAAATTATTCGCGGGAATCGCGAATTTTTGCTCATAGCTTAGTCTTAACATCAATTTATTATTTATTTCCAGAATGTGTCTGATCTTTGAAAATGGCGAATCCACCACCACCAGAAGATTTGATAGGGGTAAAATTCTCAAGCCTGGAGGAAGTTGAAAGTTTTATAAGGGTGTATGAAAGAAAAAATTTTGTCAATCTTTACATTCGATCATCCAGATCTCTTAAAAATGCTCAAAAAACATGTCGGCTGAAGAATGGAGTAAGCTTTAATCAGAACCTTACTTATTCGGAAATTGATTATTGTTGCAAACATGGGGGGAGGAAGGCAAAATCCAGATCAAAGGGACATCGACCAAATTCCAGGTTAGTGTCTCAATCAATTGGTTTTATAATCGATATTAAATACTGTAAATGCTTATCAACATCATTAGTTTCCAGCCTTCTGTGTAGCATAAGTGGATCACCTTTGTGATTTCCAACCTTTAACCTGAATTTTTGTGAACTTATTTTTCTTCATTGGCGAGATTATATTTTTTCTTGGATTTCCCTTTTAAAACCGTCATAATTATCACCCAGTTTTTTTAACTTCTAGAACTTTTTTTTTTTCAGTACATACTTGAAAAACTGTAACTTCACTATTAAGCTAAGACTATCTAAAGATGGAGAAAATCTGGTAATTACACAAAACACGCTACGGCACAATCATGAGTTAAATGAGGTATGTATAGGAGCACAATTGACATGTTCTTTTGTGATGGTACAACAA
>NW_022708329.1:2120-3466 GCF_011630105.1 Anneissia japonica | reverse complement strand
CCCGCATGCTTATTGAGAAAAATCAAATTTGAGTAGATACATTTGTTCTCTTTCCAATAGGAGCTATCGTTGAAGTGTTCACAGACACATCAAATACAGTCCAGGCAATGTACTTTCAATCCAAAGATATGAAGCAGACATTCGGCAGTTACCCTGAACTGTTACTGGTGGATGCCAGTTTTGCCCTAGTATAATGTACTAATAATAATACTAGGGCTTAGCATATTATGCCATGGTATCTTAGCTAGCGAGTTATTATTACTTTAATAATTATAACTATAATATGCACAGCATAGACCGCATCTTAGGCATAGGCCTAGGCTAGCCTGATTTCTTACCCAAGCCATATTATACCTAGGACCCGACCTTAGTTAGCCTATAATGCCTAACTCTATTGAACGTTTATTAGCCAGGCTTAACCTTCAACTGTAGGCAAAGTTAATGAATGTGTTTAGGCCTAGGCCTAATAAATAGCTACCAAAAGTCCAGTAAGATTGCGGCAAAAGAGTCGTCGTTCTTCGCTTGTAACGTAGTCTTCAGCTCTTGCCACCTTTCATACGATGAAGAAAGAGATATTCTTCTGCTATTTCTCAATTTTTGCTGTTTAAATCTTCTTTTATTCCTTTCAAATTGAGGGAGGCAAGGCCTGCCCCTTCTCTTTCTTGAGTTCGTCGAAGACATAATGTAATAAAATGGCTAGCTAATCCACTAATTTTGTTTTACGAGACGCTCGACGTATAAGCTGTTTATTTACGTATGTAAATTACTTGTCGTCTGCATGCATATTGATGATGGCGTTTTCCCCGTTGACCGGACCATGGTTACTGAAAATTACAGAGACGTATCACAAAATCAAAGGATTAAAACTAATCCGCGTCGATTTTTTGTGTGGAACACAAAAATTCAAAATTCAGCCTTATTTTGCATATTTTTCGTGTTTAGGAATGTTTATATTCAGTTACACTAGCAGTTTCGTATTATATTTATAAATCTTTCTAACATATATAAACATCAGATTTTTCATGAAAAATGAAATTTTGCCGGGAATGGGGCTTTAAGTATATATAAATGAATAGTCTGATAAGTAATTCTGTATTTAAACCGTTAATATAAGAATTGGTTCTAAGAATCCACTTCAATTCTTCTTTACGTCTATGTGAGAGGGATAAAAAGTTATTAGCGACCAAAATAAATCTTATGTCATTAATGCCATGGTTAGGTAGATTGAAGTGACAGGCTACTGGGAAACCAGTGGAGTTGTCTCTGATGGTTTTTTTGTGATTATTAAATCGGAGGCGGAATTTAGTACCAGTCTCTCCAATGTAATTACCAATTTGACATTTGTT
>NW_022708329.1:1673-2082 GCF_011630105.1 Anneissia japonica | reverse complement strand
AGGAATAGTGAATGTGTCAGAGGTGCACATGAAATTGCAAACTTGACATCTGGGTTTACTACATTTAACGTTACCAGAAGAGTGGGAATTCTTATGGAGTTTAGAGGATGAGAGAATAGATTTCAAATTAGGGGGGTTATCTTTTGGCTAGTAGGGGAGGGTCTTCAAAATGGTGGCAAATAGATTTATCTTTATTGAGAATTTTATAGTCAGTTTTGAGCTGGCGGGTAAGAGAACTTATATTGGGATGGTAGTCGAAGACGAGAGGACTGCGGTTATTAGTAACATCTTTGGGTTTATAATCTAGAAGGGATTGTCGGGGACGGGTTGAAGCTTTAGAAATAGCTGATAGTATTAGTTTAAGGGGATAATCATTATTAAGAAAATGGCTAGTAAGTATGCCAATTTG
>NW_022708329.1:0-1541 GCF_011630105.1 Anneissia japonica | reverse complement strand
TTAGTAGAGATGCCTACAAGAACGTCTAAAAATGGAATTTTGGAAGGCGAAGTTTCAAAAGTAAATTTAATGTTAGAATGGAAGTTGTTAGCATGTGATTTGAAAGCATTGAGGGTATCTTCACCGTGGGGCCAAATGACAAAAATATCATCAATATAGCGAGCGTAGTGAAGGGGTTTAAGGTGAAAGGATGATAGCCGTCTCAATCTCGTGCATAAAAACATTAGCATAGGTAGGAGCCATTTTCATGCCCATAGCGGTCCCTTAATTTGAAGATTTGAAGAATTGATCCAAATGCATTTTAGCAGTATTAACGAACGAATCGATAAAAACATTTCTACCCTTTGGTGGGTTCCATTCTGTGTGTAGCTTCTTTTTTCGGTCATGTTGAATAGATATAGGATTTGGTTTATTGGTGGGGTTTGGACCCCGCTTGGACTCGGATGCTCTCCATGAACGACGACAACAAGAAATACTTTTAAGCAAGCTAGCAAAAACGAGATCTGACATTGTTTTCCTCTCACAATGCAAGAAAATTGGTACTACCCCTCACGGTTTGCGAATTCGGAACCCTCTTCAATATTCTGATGTACACTCCCAACGGATTTCTAATGATATCTGTTCTCGAGCGTCTGAACAACTAAGGAACCTTGCTTTGAAGTCAGCTTATTCTAAACAACTACACATCTGCGATCTCCTTACTGTTTCTGAAGATAAACTTTCTGGTCTTTTACCCAGTACGATTGATCAGTCTAACGTAACTGATTCCCTACTGACAGGCTACAAAAATAAACTTAACAATTGTTTTAATCGTAAAATTAAAAAGCTCGACAACTTGTTCGAAGAAAAACCACTTCTACGCCATGTCAAAAATGCCGGCAACTCATCACTGTACAGCTGCTTCCCGAAACGTTTTCAACCCAAGTCTCACACCAAGAATAAATGTATTGCCAACTTATCGATCTGTTCGCTTTCCACTGACCAAGAATCTTTTTTATTGAAAGGCCTATCTTTCTGCCCTACCAACAAGCCTCATCCAGTCAATTTATGTGCTGATTTACATCAGTTCGCTCGCAGAGTTACCCTGAAGGAATTCTTTGGCAACAAGACAGACAATATTAACGCCACCAATAAACCAAATCCTATTATTCAACATGACCGAAAAAAGAAGCTACACACAGAATGGAACCCACCAAAGGGTAGAAATGTTTTTATCGATTCGCTCGTTAATACTTCTAAAATGCATTTGGTCAATTCATCAATAATAACATTAATTCTAAACCATCTCACAATTTACCAATAGCCCAACGCAAAGCCATCAGTGAACTCAAGTCCAACCCTGATATCATTATCCGACAAGCGGATAAAGGAGGCTGCGTCACCATCCTTAATAAATTTGACTATAAAAAGGAGGCTGAGTCTCAACTTGGAAACCAGGAATTTTATGAACTTCTCACTGCTGATCCTACCATTATTTATAGAGACGATCTTAGTGTTGTTATCAATGAATTAGAATTTTATAATCAATCTGATATTGTTAA
>NW_022708328.1:0-848 GCF_011630105.1 Anneissia japonica | reverse complement strand
AGCAGTGGCGTCGAGAGGGGGTTTGGGGGGTCGCTGCCCCGGGCCCGGGTCTACTGGGGGGCCCGGACCAAAATGAAAAATGTTCGGGGTAAGAACAAAATCTCCATAGGGCCTGAGCCCAAGCCAGGATGAAAACTTTTGTTTACATGGAATCATATTCATGTATGTGGGTTTGGACAAATAAGGTCTTAGGAGGAGACTTAATTTGGGGAGCGGCCGAGTGGAGGTCCTAAGTGAAGGAGGGCCCATGTGAGGTGTTGTCCCGAGGCCCTTTCTGGCTCTCGACGCCACTGCCCGACCGGGCAGTGGCGGGTGTCTTTGTTGCCTAAATTTCTGATTGTGTCCCCTGGATACATGAGTGTGTAGATGAACATACTGGTGAAGTGGGATTTTGCATCTTATAAATCGTACCTAGTGGTCGACGTTGTCTTCTGGTTTGTAATGTGTTCCCAGTACAATTCGTCAAGATGTGGGTAACAGTGCCTTCTTCTCTGGAGTATTCTTCTTTACAAAAATGAGCTTCTTGGCGCTGGATATGTTTCAACGACTTATTATTGTGTATAATGGATTAATCCTATACACTTGATGCATACTCTAGAAGAGGTCGGACCAGCGATTTCTCCTGATGACATTTTGAACTCACTCAATTTCCTAAGTCACATTTACGTTAGACAAAGAATGAAGCAAGTTTCTTTTAGTTGTCTTAAAATTGTACTGAGATAATACATTTTTTATATTATAATGCAATAATGCAGTAGAGATCAAGTTAACGTATAAACTTTGTAGTAACATTATATCCTAAAACTAGTTGTGAACGTGGTATCTGTTATTATAATAAGGAATGATTA
>NW_022708327.1:0-1128 GCF_011630105.1 Anneissia japonica | reverse complement strand
CCCATTCCAAGTACATGGCGGACAGCTGGCACGTGAGCACCCTTCTCCAGAACATCTCGCGCTCCACCGACTGGCGCGGTAACGTCGTCCCGGACACCTTGCCCCGGTAGCCGAGCACTCGCACGTACGTCTCGAAGTCGGGAGGCGCCGGTCTGCTTTCCGAGAGGACGCTGTCGAAGTGATAACGGAGCACGTTCGCCGCCACGTCGGCCATCCTGTTCGCGCCGAACGTCCATTCGAAGAAGACGAACGGCAGGAAGGACAGGACGAAGAACGACGCTCCGACACAGATCACAACCTTCATCAGCCCGTCGGATCCAGTTCGCGGTTGCAAGTGCGGGGGACACTCTTCCTGACCGACGACGTAAGTTTCGTGGCATCCGTACTTCCTGTATCTCTCGACGGCGAACGTCTCGTAGAACAGGAACGAGAAGGCGGCGCACGCGATCATCGTCAGACTCTCTCTCCTCGCGAACTTGGATCTCACCAACCACACGGTGGACGCGGACGCCACCCGTTGGATGGAACGCAAGCGTCTCAGACTCATGTTGCCCTGAATATCACGTCTCCTTCGAAGACTGTAAATACTTCCCTGACCATGCCGTCTTGCGTCGCGTGCTCGAACGTCGTGTGCCCGATCCTGAAGAGTGGCGGCGGAGGGATGCTTCGGTCGGACGGCACGCTCTTCGTCGTCGTGCGGAACGCCGATCCGCCGGCAAAGTTGCCGTCCTCGTCGTAGCACCTGACGTACGCGTAATCTCCGACGTCGTTCAACGTGCATTTTCCTTCCGAACACAAGACCGAAGCGAGCATCGAAAAATCGTCTGTGGCGTGCATGCTGCACGTTGCCGATCCAGGTAGAACCGCGAGCACGGCGATCACCTTTCCTTCCGACACAGTCAGCTTCGAAACCGCCCCGGTGCCCATGAATTCGACATCGTCGACTGCCAGGTCGGGCGTGAAAGCACACAACATCGCCAGAAATGTCGCCGACGCGATCGCAACGAAGGACAGAGGAAAGTATAGCGACACCATCTGAGTACGTATTTGCGAATTTTTTTTACTATATAAATACCGTTAATGAGAACCGATAATTATTCACTCCAACGATGTCGATCGAACTGGCAA
>NW_022708326.1:351-809 GCF_011630105.1 Anneissia japonica | reverse complement strand
CATAGTTGTAAATGTTGGATAAAAACCATGCTTTTTTAAAAGTGTATGTTAAAAGAATGAAAGTGCCAAAGTTTTAAAAAAGGAAGGAACTGTCATAAATTATTGGGTGGGCTTTATGTAAATAGTAGAAATTTAATTTGGTAATAAATACACAGGTGAGACTTAACGGTATCGTAAGTGTAATATTTGTTTGTTGATTAAAATGTAACCTGCATCATGCACAGATGAAATTTTAGTGAAGTGATGAATGTACATAATTTTGATCAGATAGTGAGTATGATGAAGTGAGTTAATACTGTTAGGGTAATTGTTTTACTTTTCAAATATTTTGAAAAATGACAAGCAAAGAAGACAACTTCAAATCTCATTTGTAATTTGGTGGTTCTGAAAAGAACCGTTTGGTTTGGAAAAAAATTGGCATGCCACACATGATCTGGTTTTCTTCTTTCTTCGAAGAT
>NW_022708326.1:0-253 GCF_011630105.1 Anneissia japonica | reverse complement strand
CCAACATGAAAAACTGTTGCAAAATCAATAAATAAAAATGTGTGCCTGTCGATATGGACAAAACTAGGCTACAGTATCTATAGACTATGGCTAAATAAATATAATTACTGTACAATAATCGGTCGGCCTCCTAGCCTGGAGAAAATGATTTTTAAATGAAAATGATAGGTAGGACCTTGGGCAGGACACAGCAGACAGCTAGCCTAGGCCTATAAAGCCTAGGCCTACAACAAAATTATTGTCGTTATTTATA
>NW_022708325.1:0-551 GCF_011630105.1 Anneissia japonica | reverse complement strand
AAATGGTAATGGTAATGGTTGGAGACTTATATAGCGCATAATACATGTCTGTATGCGCTCGGGACTAGATGTTGCACTTTACAATAACTTTCTCCTCCCCTAAGGGTCACTTCATGTCTTCAACAGCCAGTAAACCGGCGCACTTTCTGCTGACCTGCTTTAACCGCTCGGTCATTTGGCCCGCTACATATACATATATAAACATATATATAGATTCTTTAATAATATATAAATTTTAAAAGGCAAATGGGAAAAACCCATAAAACAGCAAACGGCCACATGTGGCCATTTGCTGTTTTACGGGTTAAAATTCATATATTATTAAAGAATCTCTATTGAGATCCAGCGGGCCGCCATTGATGCACGGTAGAGATTGCATCTTTAGATCTCCGATCTTGTTCACAAATTCACGGACTAGTGCTGTCTCGTAAGAATTTCGTAGGACGCGTTAAGAGTGACAAAATATTCTCTGTATCTACTGGAACCCAGCCACATAGCTTGTATTCCACTATTTGCATTCACACCTGGGCTGTGTATATATATTGCCTTGG
>NW_022708324.1:0-518 GCF_011630105.1 Anneissia japonica | reverse complement strand
TCGTTTGCTGGTGTCTGATGCGGATCCGTTTTCTCAAATCTAAAGAAATAGATCGTTCATCATCACCACCACCACCACCAACACCACCACCACTACCACAGTGATTTTTCTGGGTGTTTTGTTTTTTAGTAATAAAACAAATATATACATGTATATCTGTGCCTTTGTTTCTGTTTAATTTGTCGTTGAAAAAGGGGAAACAAACAAATGGGCGTCAAACTCGCCCTGCTGGAAACCGCGTACAGATGGTTACCGTTTCACGCGTACTTTCCGATAGCGATCATCGTCGCTCTTCTCTGTCTGGTCGGCAGCTGGATGATAGTTGCATCGAGGGAGATCACGGGTCGGGTGTGCCACGTTCTCTACGAAATCACGAAGGTCGTCAAGCATCTCATCATCAACAAAGGTAGGAGAGAGAAAGCGCAGGAGAGCATGGAACGTTTTCAAGCGCTCTGGCACACGATAGACGGATGCGACAGTTTCAGAACGTGGGAAAATATTCTCGGTTACGCTTTCCA
>NW_022708323.1:0-616 GCF_011630105.1 Anneissia japonica | reverse complement strand
CTCCATTTTTTGGAGGCAATTTTGAATAAATTGAAATATGATTGGCATATCTTTAAAAAGCAACCACTTTATTCATTATTGTTGAAGCCAGACGAAATTACCCCTATATAGACCCATATATGTTTATGTATCAGGTATATAGGAATATACCTGATCACACATATTAATGAATATCGCTCACACATTCATATACTGAGATTTATATATAGATGTGAAGACAAATAGTAGTAGTCAATGCATAGTCATTCGACTGTAACATACGATGTTAGTCCATTGATGAAGCCTTAACCAACAAAACGTTTGGAATAACCTGAAGTTTACAACATATTATGCTTTTGAAGTCTTCTTTGTTCATATTCAACCAAGGCACGGACTCGAATCTGGGACTTTTTGCATACACGTCAAACTTTATAACCACTTGGTCACGAACACATTCAAGTGCCAGGTAGAATTTTACCTGCTTTCTTATTTTTTATCACACGTGCCTAGATGCCCCTTCTGTGCATTATTTTGTGATTTTAAATTAAGGCATGGAATAACCAAAAAAACACGAAGTAGGAAAATGCAATAAAACTTAACAAAAGAGGAATCTGACAATGAAAGAAAAAAAAAATAC
>NW_022708322.1:0-735 GCF_011630105.1 Anneissia japonica | reverse complement strand
GTCACGCATACTTTAGGTTTGAAAAATCTATTATATTCAGCCAATGCCTCCACATCAAACAAATTTGCTCAGACACTAAAGACTATAACTTTCACGTCAATAACCTTACAGGATTCTTCCTCAGTCGTCGCTACCCTCTCAATCTCAGAAAATCACATTACCAAAGCAGTTAGCACAACGTAGAAGGCAAGACCTCTTATCCCCCACCATCCGTCCACCATGCAATCGAATTCTGCTCGTTCTTGATTTTCATCCCTCCATCACTTCCTTATCTAAGACCATTAGACATGACTTCACACCCCTTCAACACGATGAAACAAGCCGACCTCTATTTGACCAGCTCCCGTTAATCGCCATTTTTTGATTTTTCGATCTTGAATTAAAGCACTAGAAATAGAGTTCGATTAAATCAACACGACCTTACCATTACGTTAAACGAAATGCATCGATAATAATTATTGTATTGTGCTAATATAATGACTAAATGTACTAACGACTTTTAAGCATTATCGTTATTAGTTTTATTGCGAAATTTGGTACTCACAACCCTTTGCAATCGAAGGAAAACAATAAAGTGCATATATTGGTTTGAATGGAATCTATAACACAATTTTACCATTAATACGCACACAACGTTAAACACAGAAGATCGTTAATGTTTTAAGGTATTTATGAAAAGAAAGTAATCTCTAATATCTATATCAATATAGATAATATCTGAAAAGGAAAATAGTC
>NW_022708321.1:0-750 GCF_011630105.1 Anneissia japonica | reverse complement strand
CCACCTGGCTGTTTCCTTGTCGGCCTAACATAGTGTGCTGTTATTTGCTTGTGTTTTAACTCTTCAGCATCTTTACTCGCTGTCTCCATGGCAATAGCTATTTTAATTGCTTTTTGTAGAGTTAGGTCCGCCTCAGCCAACAATTTCTTTTGAATGGCTGTCGTGGTGATGCCACACACTAATCTGTCTCTTAAACTGTCCTCTAAATTATTTCCGAATTTGCAATATTTTGCTAATTTTCTTAATTCGGCCAAATATTCCTGGATACTTTCGGATTGCTTTTGATCCCATTTATGAAACCTATACCTTTCTGCAATAACTAGTGGCTTAGGATTAAAGTGTTCGTCTAACATCTTCGTTAATTCATCATATGCTTTCGTTTTCGGCAGTGCCGGTAAGCATAGATCTTTGAGTAGTGCATATGCCTTAGGCCCTATCACCGTCAGCAATGTAGCTACTTTCCTATTGTCGTGTACCGAGTTTGCCTCTAGGTACGCCTCTAGCCGTTCCGCATACGCCGGCCAATCTTCTGTTTCATTGTGTCGAACGTATTTATTCGGCCTATCTGCGGCATGTTTCCAATAGTTATCTACGAATACTCACAGAAACTTCCTGTATTTCTGTTTTCCTTAGTTTTATCCTCGTCGCCAGATTTGTAATGTTTTATTACTCTTTATGTCACAACACTATGGGGTGCCATACGCAGCAAAAGTCCATGTTAAAATCAAAATGTAATTGCAAAATTCAATG
>NW_022708320.1:0-762 GCF_011630105.1 Anneissia japonica | reverse complement strand
CTACAATACTTATGATTTTTTACTAATCATTAGGTACTGCAAACTGTTCTTTTGAATGCTGCTGTTGTCTGTACTGGTTGCCTGCAAACTGGTCCAATGGCATACAATGGAAAGAATCATTACTGATAAATATTTTTAAGTATTTGAATTGTATAAATAATGATAATAAAATACTTTATTATGATGATAATAAAATGCTGTAATAATTATATCGGGAAGTCATGGGTTCGATTCCCACCCAAATCACTTGCAAATTTTTTGTGTTCTGTAATGCTGCATTATTGATTAAGTTGCAACTCAGACTTTAAACAGTCTGTCATGAGCTAAACAAAGTGGCATGAAAATTCAATTACATATTGAATTGTTTAATTTGTATATTTTAGTAAGTAACTAAAGATCTAAAAGACATACTGTACCCTGTCAATCACATGGACATGTAGATGATATCATTTCAGGATTTTTTTTTTATTTTTTTATTTTTTTATTTTTTTTTGTGAATAAACCCTTAGGTTGGCTGGTAAATCCAGTATGAATGTCAACCCAAGAATTGTCATTGCTATTTTATTATATTTTTTTCTTTTATTTAAGCATCATCAGGAATAATAGATATTAAAAAGAGACAGACTTTATTAAAAAGTTACCAGAAATCCTAATTAATTAATTTAAATGATTCAATTTTCCAATCAGAGCAAAGTAGGTATGGTGATGAGAATTTTTTTTTTTTGTTGTAAATTTTTGATGTGACACTTGCTAATAGTAACT
>NW_022708319.1:0-1073 GCF_011630105.1 Anneissia japonica | reverse complement strand
CCACGTATGCTTCATTTTAATTAATAAAATTAGTAGAAAATAAAATATTCTTCAGAAGGTGACTACTTTAAATCATAGATTTTATTAAAAGCACAAATTTTGGGTGCACCTGTCTCCCTCTTCAGGGTTACAATTAAAGTTAGTCATAAACTGCACTTAAATTCCAATAGCATAAGCCAAGATGTATATTTCATATAAACTCTTAGTATACAGTAACACTGTACAAATAATTAACAAATAGAGAGAGTTATACACTTAGATTCCAGATTAACCAAGACAAACATAAAATTAGGAAAAACGGCCCTGACAAAACCGTAGCCCAACATTTAAATTTACCCCATCATGCTATTATAACAATCTGCGTGTTGTCATTATCGACTAAGAACTTTCCTGGATTATCAAACTTAAAACTCAATACCCATGGCCTTAACAAATACCTTGACTTTCTAGCTGACTTAAACTTTCCATTTGAACTTCTTTTTCTTGTCCATGATTCCTACCAAAGGTCTAATACAATATTAAAGATCTAAACAAGTCAATTATTATACTTAACATTAATAAATAATTAATAAATGTATATATTATCAATTGTTTATACAAATTCAATTAGGAGATACATTCAATTACCTAATGAGTGTTGTTGCATCTTCTTCTAGACACATTAACCCGGCTGAGAACATGTTCGTGGCGGGTCTGACAGTTGGTGAAGGCTGGCACAATTACCATCACACCTTCCCCCAGGACTATCGAGCCGGAGAATTTGGATGGCGTCTGAATCCTACCACAATATTCATTGATGCAATGGCTGCGCTAGGCCTAGCTTACGATCTGAAAACCATAAGCCAAACAATAATAGAAGCAAGAATACAGCGAACTGGTGATCCGAGTGCACGAAAGAGCAGAAATAAACTTGGCTGAAGAAACTTTCAGGAGGCAAATGTAGACTATTTACTGCCGATATTCTAAGCTGAAAAAGTTAGAAAGGTCTAAGAATGTAAGACACTAGCCACCCGTATCAACGAGCCTAATGAACTAGTATCTAGTACGCCATTAAAGTCGGAAATCCAAGTTTC
>NW_022708318.1:0-928 GCF_011630105.1 Anneissia japonica | reverse complement strand
CTCTATAGAATACTCCCCCAGGGAGCTTGAGTTCGTGTTCCATAGGCATTTAATCCAATGACCGGTGGTAGTAATGTGAAGCGCTTGTTGTCATTGTTGGCGTTAAGTGCTATATTAATCTAACATGATGTTGTTGTTGTTGTTGTTGTTGTTGTTGTTGTCGTTGTCGTCGTCGTCGTCGTCGTCGTCGTTGTCGTCGTCGCCGCCGTCGTTTATAAAGTCCTACATAAGATTCTGTGCACTAAAAAAAAATCAGATAGTTACAGGAACTTGAATACAGATGATAATCAACCACTGTTGGACAAAGCAGAATTAGCTTATGCTAAAAGGCTTTCAACTGACACTTGCATATTCCTATGGTAGCTTTTTTATCTTCTAATGTCTAATCTTTCAAGTAAATTTTCATTTGCTCCAAAAGCTATCAGTCAACTATTATCTGCCATACAAGAAACATTACATTTACACTCATCAATATATATTTGCAATGGCCAAAAAAATCATTAAAAAATTCAACAATAGATCAATGTACCAGAGTAGTAGAAATGGAGGAATTGTTGGCGGAAGACGGATAGACATTTAGAGAATATGGAAGAAATGAAGATTTGAAACGTTCAGCTCTACAAGGAGGCGGTAAGAAGGCTAATTGTTGTATTCGTAAGCGAGATAGATATTTTTAAGAATGTGATCATAAGACTGAACAATTTGACAAAAGGTGAATGGAGTGAAATATTTAAATCTTGTGTTGTACCATGTATTACCATATTGAGCAAATGTGACCCAAGATCACAAAAGGGCTGTAAACTCGTACCCTATCAAAATGTTGTTTTTTTTTATGTAAATGAAAAACACATCATTTGATGATCAACTTTATGATGAGCTGGGCTCAATGACCTTAATCGGACAATTATGTGTAAAGTTAAGATAGTTT
>NW_022708317.1:0-1628 GCF_011630105.1 Anneissia japonica | reverse complement strand
AAAATACAAAGTATGGCAGCATTGCGTTGCATGAGTTTCATTTATAATCGTGTCTAAATCAACATCCTACTAATTCGAAAAAAAAAATCTTCAATTGAAGAGGACTCCCCACCCAAAATCACCCACGCCCCATCCCCCACATTCAGTGCTTTGCACCTTGCATTAACCTCCATTGCTACGTTCTAGATCCGCCACTGCATAAAATGTTTTAAATAAAAAAATACTTATAACATGATTATATTACAGTACGCCTACGCCTCATAATATCCCCTGGTCCCAATGTTTTGTACTGCCATACACGATACATATATTATATAGGCATAGCTAATATAATGTATATATACATAATTACATATATAGTGGATTTCCAGCACGATTAAAAATCGTAACGGTACTAGGTTTGGTCTACAGGTGTTCGTGCTTCGAAGAGGTCATTCCATTCACAGAAAAAGCCGTACATTTTACTATTATAACAACACTTGATTATAACCTACCCACAAACCGCAGACATAATATATGTGAAAATGTTACAAAATGTATACAAACTTCTAAACAATGTGGAGTGCATCCAGTAAATTGTATGCCTTATAAGCAAACCATAGAGGGCGGTATGTAGATTTTGGCATAAACCACTTTCCTCGTTTTTAAGGATAGGGCTTTTCCTAGTTTCATCACTTTGGTTCAGAAAGTCAAGTTGTTCAGAAGACGCACATTCATATTTGCTCTAATTCAACTTGATCTATATAACCTTGCTTACTGAGGAATTTTTGACAACCATGGTTTTCCGCAAATAATATGGAAAAGGCAGGCCTAATTCTGCAATATAGATTTTGTTAGGTAATACAGGTAATTGTCTTTACATATGTACTGTGTATTAAAATATTTAGGCCTAAAAACAGAAGTCATATTTTTCTTCCATAAATCATAATCAGTAATAATTCATAATGATGAAAATAATATTGCTAATGGTTAAACGATGATGATGATGAGGGTAGCTGATGGTGGTAATGAAAATGGTGGAGGGTGATGAAAATGAAATGGATTATAATGAATGATGATGATGACAGAGTATTGATAATGATGGAAGAAGATATAATGATGATAGTAAATTACCTTGATAATAGACAAAAAAGAACACAATGACAGAAAGGTATGATGGAAAAGGATTATATCAATGGTGGTGCTGGTGGTTGTGGTGGTGATGATGATGATGATTTGACGACATTCATTCATTATGAATACGGTATGTTAAGGATAATGGTTTATATTTTGTGACCCTTTGAGCAATAAATCAGAGTATTTTCCCCCATAATCCTTATAGTGAACATCGGTATAGCCTACCTACTATAAAGGATTTATTTTGTTTGTTTTTCTGTTACTTTTATTTAGCATTATAATCCATACCATACATTAGTCTAAGCCGTTACTCTATCCATCCTACATTCATTCAATAGAAAGCTCAATATTTAAGAAAAACCAAAAACAAAAAGAATACTTTATCATTGACAATGATTCATGACATATTGGGGACATAATAATAAAACTATTGTTGCAATCCAAATCATTGCTATAAATTAGTGTTAATTCTACAGTAACTTATTCTTATGTCCATAAAAATATAATTATGA
>NW_022708316.1:0-561 GCF_011630105.1 Anneissia japonica | reverse complement strand
GGATACGTGTTGGCTAGAAACAGAGCTCCCAGTTGAGCCTGTACGTTGGCCTTGTCGAATAAACACAGCTTGAAACCGTACATTCGTCTCTTGTATGCTATTCTCTGTTCGATTTGCAGTTGTTCCAACGTATAGGAAGTGCTCTTGAACTCCACGACCACAGGACGTTGGGTGGATTTTTCGCGCATCACCAGATCTACGACGGCCACGCTCGCTTCCTTGCAACCGTTCTTGTAGTTGGTCACCGGAAGTTTGGCGCGCACGAACTCCAAATCCAGGTCTTTCAACACTCTGTTAACCTCCGGATTTTGCATCGCGGCTACCTGCGCGTCCAACCCTTGCCCGACGTACATGGCCTCTTTGGCCGACAGCGCAGCCGAACCGATTGCACGTGCTCGTCTTATCTTTCACCATCTGTCGTAGGATAAAGCGCCGTTGATCTGTTTGGTGATCGCGACTAGTTTTCGATTTTCTTCTTCTTCTTCGCCGCCACCGCCGACGACGAACGAACCTCCAACGAGCCGAATGTTGACGTTGGGTGATGGCAACATCTCGTAGAGT
>NW_022708315.1:0-1053 GCF_011630105.1 Anneissia japonica | reverse complement strand
TGTGCAAAAAAGAAAAGAAAAGAAAATATTTAAAACATATTTGAAACAACAGGGACTCGATAACGTGGAACTTAAATGGTTCACCTCTTATCTGACTAACCGAAAGCAAATCACATCTATTAATGGAGAAAATTCTTCCCCAGCTTCCATTCGGTGTGGGGTCCCTCAGGGATCAATTTTAGGCCCTCTTCTATTTATTATTTTTATTAACGACCTGCCCAATGTTATCTCTAAGTGTTCTGTCTTCATGTATGCTGACGACACTGCTATTTTTTATCCATCTGAATCCATTATTGACATCCAAATTACTCTTCAAAATGAACTTAAAAATGTTTTTGAATGGCTGAATGAGAACAAACTCTCGTTAAATATTGACAAAACCAAATCGCTTCTATTTGGGTCTAAGAAAAAATTACATGGTGCAGCAGATCTTGATATTAGGATTAGGGACGCTGCCATTCAAGCCGTTGACCGATTTAAATATCTTGGCATCTGGTTTGATCCATCACTTTCTTGGAATGTGCATGTTGACAAACTTTGTTATAAGGTGAGCGGTAGAATTTCTCTTCTGGGTAGATTACGTCGTTATGTTGATAAAAACTCTCTTAATTTACTTTATAAATCTCTCATATTACCTTTATTTGATTATTGTGATTCTGTTTGAGGAAATTGTGGAAAGGGTTTATTAGACAAATTACAGAATAGAGCAGCACGTGTTATACTTACGGCTGATCACCGAACAAATTTATCTCAATTACATACTTCTCTTGGTTGGCCATTTCTTAACGAAAGGAGAAATAACCATTTAGTCACCCTTGTTAACAAATGCTTGAGTCCTTTCTCTCCAAAACACTTTCACCTCAGTTGACAGTGTACATAACTATTCTACCAGATCCAATTCTGCAGGAAATTTAATTTTGCCTAAAGTCAGAACTGAATCTGGTAGAAGAAGTTTTACTTTTAGGGGTTCTCGAATTTGGAATGCGGGCGGTAGGTAATTTTTTACTTAAATTGTGTTTTTTTTTGTTTTTTTTATGTTCTGTGTTGTTTTTC
>NW_022708314.1:0-1242 GCF_011630105.1 Anneissia japonica | reverse complement strand
TATTATGTTATATATGATAAATGTTATCAAAAATAGAAAAAAATTACTAATTTCATTGTTTTATGCCTTTTATAAGTATGGTATGTTATAATTTAGCAACAGTTTAATATTCACAAAATGAAAGTAAATAACATTGTATTATTCTAAGAAGCTACAACAACAGCACCGCGACAACATCTTTAACAAGATATGGTACGCTCTTTAACTTATTAATATGTTATTTAAGTTTAAAGTTATGAATATCAACTAAAAGTTATTAAATTTCATTGTTTTATACCTGAAAAATAGGTTAAAATAAATTAGCTACTGTTTAATCGAAATATTAGCAGTAATTCGCATAATTTTATAACTTTCAGTACCTACAACACTACCACCGACAACGTCAGTAACAACTGAGGGTATGTAGTTAATGTTGTAAATGCTATATGTTTAATGTTATTAATTATATCTAAATATTTTTGATTACATTATAATATCGCTTTGAAATGTGTTATAATACATGAACTAAAGTCTAATATTTACATATGCAGTAAATCCCATTGTTTACACTTCTCAGCACCTACAACACTATCGCCCACTACATCGGTGACAACTGAGGATAGGTTCTTAATTCATTATATTATATATGCAAAAAATTATCAATAACAACTTAAAATTTCGATTTCATTGATTTACGCCTTTGAGTTATATTATCAGAATTTAGCGGCTGTTAAAATTTTCTATAAGCAGTGAATCACATTGTTTATACTTTTTAGTACCTACCGTACCACACAACCGCCGACAACGTCAGTGACAACTGAGTGTACGTTATTAAATTATAAATATTTTTATGTTATGTTTAACGTTATTAAAATTAATTAATTGTTTTGAACTTCATTGTTATATACTTGGAAATATGTTATAATAAATTAGTTACTGTTTATTATATATATACGTAGTAAATAATTTTTATTCTGAGGATACGTTCTTATCTCATTATTATGTTATAAATGCTTAAAGTTATGAATAACATCTAAAAATTTCGATTTTCATTGATTTATATCTTTTAGTTATGTTATAAGAAATTAGCTGCTGTTTAAATTTTCTATAAGCAGTGAATTACATTTGTTTATACCTTTCAGTACCTACGACTCTACCGCAGACAACGTCAGTGACAACTGAGGGTACGTTATTAACATATAAATATGCTTATATTTATGCTAATAATATTAAAAATAATAATTAATAATATCTAAATATTTT
>NW_022708313.1:0-674 GCF_011630105.1 Anneissia japonica | reverse complement strand
AGATAAGGTTGCTGTCAGTTCGTCGGCACGACGAAGGACGAAGTCGGCGTATATCTGAAATTTCTAGATCGATTCCTTGTCCAGAGACAGTTCCAGACCAGATTCATCTCGTATGTCTACATGCATCGGTACACCATCCACCGTTATTGCCAGAATTGACACCATCTCTGTTGTCTCGATCGGATACTCGTGACGATGTGTATAAGAGGAATATATATATATATCCTTTCGAGTCGTTACGTCATCTGTCCGAGAAACCGACCATCACGTCATCGGTTTCGAACGAAGGTGGTAGGCCAAGGAGTCATGACGTCATGAGGGTCCAGATCGCACTGAATATTTAAATTAGATGACGTTAAGGATTTCTGAGATTTTATGACCGATGACGTTATGGTCTCTCGATCGAAGCATATAAAAGAGATCGTCGGGAAGTGTACCTCAAACCGTACGAATGTCGGAATGTCTCTTATACACATCTAGATGTGTATAAGAGACCAAGACAAGACAAGAGGCAACAGCAACGAAGCAACGATGGATCCTACTCACTTGACTTGTCCTTACGACGTTAGCCACACAGTAAAAAGGACGAAGTATATTCAACATCTGATAAAATGCAGAAGAAACTACAACGGTCCTGCCTTAGTCAGATGCCGATTTTGCAAAACGGAAATGCA
>NW_022708312.1:0-993 GCF_011630105.1 Anneissia japonica | reverse complement strand
GTTAGATCGTGTGTAGTATTAACACCTAAATATTTATGGGTTGTTGTGCTTTGCAAGATATTTTTATTTAATGAGTAATTATATTTGTATGGAGTTCTAGCATGCGTTAAGCGGAGGACAGAGCACTTCTGTGTATTAAAAGACATTTCCCATCTGTTTTTCCAGTCTGTTATATGTCTAGGTCTTTCTGTAATTTACACGCATCCTCCTACCCTGAAACAATTGTGTATAATACGCAATCATCAGCAAACAAACGAACATTTGAAGATAATTTTTCCGGTAGGTCGTTTATAAATACTCGGAAATCCATTGGGCCAGCGACAATACCCTGTGGCAAAATGGATATGACATCAACCTATGATGACAACTCTCCGTCCGCAATGCTTTGTTTTTGTTGCGTCACGAAAATCCTATTTTTCCCCTGAATCCCATACCGCCACAATTTCATAAGTAAACGTAAATGTGGCATATTGTCAAAGGCCTTTTGGAAGTCCATAATTATCATGTCAGTCTGTACTTTGTTATTTAAGTTAGCAATATCATGTATGATGATTATCATCTGGGTCTCACATGAGTGACCCCTCCTGAATCCATGTTGCTGATGACACAAAATTTCAAATTCGTCCAAGTGTGCCATCGTATTTGATTTCACTATATGTTTAAGAACCCAACTACACACCAATGTAAGATTTATTGATCTACAGTTTAATGGAGACGTGCATTCTACATTTTGAATATAGGGCTAATATTGGAACATAGCCAATCAGGTGAAATTTCACTAGTATCAAGAGATTTTTGAAAAAAATCATTAGGGCTGGACTAATTTCCTCAGCTACAATCTTGAGTACTTGAGGGGGACACATTATCTGGCCTTGTGGCTTTATATGGATTTAGTTCCTTGAGTTGTTTTATGACACCATCTGAGTGGATTACAATATCCTGCATTGAAGGAATATTGCTTTCCTGTTCAAATGGTCTCATTCTCTCGTCAGT
>NW_022708311.1:0-850 GCF_011630105.1 Anneissia japonica | reverse complement strand
TGATATGATTATTAGCGCCCCCATACATGTTGAAAATTACTTATATTTCCTTGTTTTGGCTATTCGCTATAAACATGCTGGTCGGGTTTTTAAAATGTTTCTTCGCATCTGTTTACTACTGCATGGTTTTCTATCAATTGCATATAGTGAAGGTATTCGTTTAGTTCTGTTATTTGCTAGTAAGCTTCTAAGTTTAATTATTAATTGATGTTCCAATGTGTACCTGCCAAGGTGTATCTGGAGCCACGAATGATAGAAAATAGGTTACAGACTGTTGATGCGATCGTTGCACCCTGTGATTCAGGAAATAAGGCCTATTTCTGATTCTGTCACAGTAATTACAAATCACAGGCCTATAATTCACTTTTCTTATATTGTGTCTACTTTTCACAGTTAGGAGAACAAGTAGTGAAGGATTTTGTATTTCAAAATTCGTGTAATTAAGGTACTGTAATTTTTGTGTAGGTCCATATATGCTTAACTGTTCATGTTTACCAATTACAGTACCGCGAACAGACCGCCTTCGGCAGTCTTTTGCGAGGCTGCGAGTTACTGGGACGCGTCCAGATATTTGGAGGAGGTAGCGCAGAAAGAAAACGGGCACTCATGTATACATGACATAAGTTTAAATGAAACCGTCTTCTATCTTGTCACCCTCCCATTCTAAAGCATAATATTGAATACTGTATCATCTTTAAATATGATTTTAGAAAGATCTTTGCAAATGAAAGACAAATTAGAAAGATCTCTTGAGCCAATAAGTTTGTTATTAAAAATTATTAAATCACACCTTGATACATGCCAAGTACTCAAATCCCCCTGGAGAACAAGACCGCATTTAAACTTGACG
>NW_022708310.1:0-617 GCF_011630105.1 Anneissia japonica | reverse complement strand
AATAGGGAAGAACAAGTTACATTTATATACTGTATTAGCTTCAAATTTAAAAATATGAGACAAGAATGGGGAAGATACAAAAAACATTGTACTGTACTTAACAACAAAATGTTCTTGAAATCAACTTTGCTGGCCTATCCAAATCAATAGCAACAATTTCAATTACAGACTAGGTCTAGAAGGTTACACAAAATTGACTGGTCCAGATATACAAAAGCTCTAGGCCTATGCGGACAAAATTTCCTTTCATGAGTGATGAAATTGTCAAAAAAAATGGAGCACAGTTGTCACATAAATTGTCAAGAATATAAGAGACGAGGATGGACATATCAGGTATCTTCCATAACAATTTATAAATAATTACTTATAACACAAAGTTTATTTCATCATCTTCTATAGCATCAAAAAACCCAGGCAGTCTTCACAGCTTCTGGGAACTTGTCCCTAATCACCCACACAGTGCAAGATGGGATGACCCTTCTGTCAGATTTCTTCCTACCACATGAAAGCCATCGATATCCATCATGTCGGCATTTCCTGTAAGAAGAGAAGAACAATAAAAAGTTTGAACAGACTAGTTTAAAAAAATCAGAGTGACTATTCTTACACCATTCAAA
>NW_022708309.1:510-706 GCF_011630105.1 Anneissia japonica | reverse complement strand
TGTTAGGCACGGTGAGATAGCCTGAAACAAACACTATTCCATTGAAAGTTTGAAGTTTTTCGGAATGTTACTCGAAATATGGCGGAAAGTCAAAAATTTGCACTAAGTGCTCAACTCGGCGAGATAAGCACTTTTGTGCAAAAAGGGAGAATGTTAAAAAGTTGAGTCAAAATGTAATTTTTTTTTGTTAGTCAAA
>NW_022708309.1:0-448 GCF_011630105.1 Anneissia japonica | reverse complement strand
ATTTGCACTAAGTGTTCAACTCGGCGAGATAAGCACTTTTGTGCAAAAAGTGACAATGTTGAAAAGGAGTCAAAATGTAATTTTTTTTTTGTTAGGCAAAGTGAGATAGCCTGAAACAAACACTATTTAATTGAAAGTTTTGAAGTTTTTCTGAAAAGTACTCGAAATATGGCGGAAAGACAAAAATTTGCACTAAGTGCTCAACTAGGTGAGATAAGCACTTTTCTGCAAAAATTGACAATGTTAAAAAGTTGAGTCAAAATATAATTTTTTTTTAAAGTAAGATAGCCTGAAACAAACACTATTCCATTGAAAGTTTGAAGTTTTTCGGAAAAGTACTCGAAATATGGCGGAAAGTCAAAAATTTGCACTAAGTGCTCAAGTTGGCGAGATAAGCACTTTTGTGCAAAAAGTGACAATGTTAAAAAGTTGAGTCAAAATGTAATTT
>NW_022708308.1:0-936 GCF_011630105.1 Anneissia japonica | reverse complement strand
CCGAGTTGACTTGTGGCCGAGTTGATTTGTGGCTGAGATGACTTGTGGCCGAGTTGACTGTAGCCAAACTTTTTTGTGGCCGAGTTGACTTGTGGCCGAGTTAACTTGTAGCCGAGTTGACTTGTGGCCGAGTTAACTTGTGGCCGAGTTGACTTGTGGCCGAGTTGGATCGAATTCGTTGTATGACTACGTTCTCATTGGCGGCTGTTGTGTATTCGGTGGCCCCTTTGGCGTTCCATACATTTGGCGCGGCGGCCGAAATGAGTGGCGGCCGAAATGATCGAACACCGCTAGCTGGGCGCAGACGGGCCGCCGACCGGTAGCTCACCATTGTTGTTAGAGGCAAAAAGTGCGGGTGCAGGTCAACTCGGCCACAAGTCAACTCGGCCACAGTCAACTCGGCCACAAAAATCTCGGCTTCTGCCATCTCGGCCACAAGTCAACTCGGCCACTCGGCCACAAAAATCTCGGCTTCTGCCATCTCGGCCACAAGTCAACTCGGCCACAAATCAACTCGGCCACAAGTCAACTCGGCCACAAGTTATTTAATGTAAATCTAAGTTTTTGCAACATTTTTCTTCAAAATATGATTGAAATAAAGTACACAGTATGTTTTAGTAAAACAGGACCACCACACTACCAAAAGAGATTTGAATGCTATTGCCTATAAATTAAAAAGAGTTTAATGTGTTATACTACTAATTAGTAATAATAATAATAATGATACTTATAATATTAGGCCTACTTAGTAATAATAGGGTAGTAATATCGATAATAAAGGTGACAACAACAACAATAATATTAACAGTAATATTAATAATAATATGGGAAAAATACTAATAAAACGCCAATAACAATTTTTAAATTACTATTATTAAAATTATAATACTAAGACTAATAAATAATATGAATAATAATAAAAAATCGAAAATTATT
>NW_022708307.1:0-707 GCF_011630105.1 Anneissia japonica | reverse complement strand
GTCACTATGTCTGTAGTACTACTTTTATCTAGACGTACACGTAGTGGACGGTATAGTTGCATCGCAGAGTACAACTTCCGACGGTAATGTGGCAAGCAGGGCGATAGATAGCAACCTCGATACTGATCTCCGACGCGGTTCATGCTCCTTGACAGGTAGGTCTAAGAGTACGGTGGGTTATGGGTGGACGCTAGATGGGAGGGTGGGGGTGAAGCCGATTTCCCCAACTATAAGGCACATTTCCCCGATTACATAATCGGGCGGCTCAAGGCAGCCCAGTCCTTCAAAGGGGATACAGAAGGCGAGGATCCCCCAGAAATTCAGACAATTGAAACATTTACTTAGACTTACCTAATCAAATTTAGTGTTTCTCTACGACGCATTGTGTTTATTTCCCCTAATGGAGCAGACACGGCCGGGTTTCGACCCCCCCCCCCACATTTGCGTCACCACTGGTCTATCGGTTTAATCAAGCCCAAATATTGAATTAGGGCTTAAATCAATTGTAGACTGAAGGCTAAATTCTAATTTTCTTTTTAGTTTAAAAGATTCCATCAACTTTGTTTGAGTATGTACTAATTAAATTTTGGCAAAAATTTGAATTATATAAGTAATATGATATCCTGGCGGCAGGCACCATAGGAAGCTTTAAAAATATATTAACCGTGAAGTCAGTGTAGTTGGCAGGTATTATACCAATTTATATT
>NW_022708306.1:0-556 GCF_011630105.1 Anneissia japonica | reverse complement strand
AAACTCATTAATGAAATTTCACAGATCGTGTGATTCTGTAAAATAATTAAAAAGATGTGTATCATTCTTAACTACGTTGCACTCAGGACATGTATTTATCACTGGCAATTCTCTAAATGTGTGTAATTTTGCAAATTACATTGGTCACTTGCTATGTAAATTATCTCCCGTTTTACATCTGTTTTAGCATACTTTCCATGATAGATTTCACTTTCCGTAACCAGTTTAGTTCTCCCAGTAAATATGCATATAAAAACATAGTTTAGATGTTTAGTGTTTTTAGAGTTGGTATATCGACAGTGAGTAATACTCTGACATGGAGGTCCGTGAAGACTATGGAGATGCCCCGTGGACGAGTCCACGAATGAAAAAAGGGTTTGGAATCAGCCATAAGGTGTATAATATAATAATATTTGTATGTTTTATTTTATATTAGTTTATACCTTGATTTTTAACAAATTCGAGGGCCCTAAATTAAAAAAAAAATAAATAAATAAGTGGAGGGGATAAAAGAAAATAACATTCTGATGTTGAGTATGACCGTGGCATTCCCCGG
>NW_022708305.1:0-853 GCF_011630105.1 Anneissia japonica | reverse complement strand
TTACAATGTTTTCATAGTAGTTTCTCCTTGAATACATACTGATTAGTTGTAGTATTTAATAGTAGTCTACTTAAACAGATTTGCCCTTTTGTATTATCCCTTGAGGGGGCAATACATCCTTAAATAGGCCTATTATTTTATGTTGTGACATGTCATGCAATTAGTCGATTGACTGATTTAGAATCAATCAATATAAATCAATCAATTGTTCATTAGATCAATTAGCACTTTACTATGACAAACTGAGTAGGCCTATACTTTACCTTTTACATTTTATACTTCAATATCAGAATAATCAATCAATAATCAATCAATATCAATCAATCAATAAATCAGTCAGTCAGTCATAGATCAATTATCTTGTGGCTATAATACTGTACATATGTCTACTCCTTTTACTTAACTGTTTTTTTTTTAATTTATTTTTATGCCAAGCAAGTTCCTAAAAGCCATTTATTTGGCCTTGGGTTATTTTAGAGTTGTTTTTTTTGTTTTTGTTTTTTTCTATTTGCAATGTTTTCATAGTAGTTTCTCCTTGAATACATATTGATTAGTTGTAGTATTTAATACTAGTCTACTTAAACAGAGTTGCCCTTTTGTATTATCCCTTGAGGGGGCAATACATCCTTAAATAGGCCTATTATTTTATGTTGTGACATGTCATGCAATTAGTCAATTGACTGATTTAGAATCAATCAATATAAATCAATCAATTGTTCATTAGTTCAATTAGCACTTTACTATGACAAACTGAGTAGGCCTATACTTTACCTTTTACATTTTATATTTCAATATTAGAATAAAATTTAAGGGGAATTTCCTCATTGTGTACACAAACATTACCAACACTGCA
>NW_022708304.1:609-905 GCF_011630105.1 Anneissia japonica | reverse complement strand
TATCTCACTTTGCCTAACCCTAACCCCAACCCTAACCCTAACCCTAACCCCAACCCTAACCCTAACCCTAACTCTAACCCTAACCCTAACCCTAACCCTAACACTAACCCTAACCCTAACCCTGACCTAACAAAAAAAAAATTACATTTTTGTCTCAAGTTTCTAACAATGTCACTTTTTGCACAAAAGTGCTTATCTCGCCGAGTTGAGCACTTAGTGCAAATTTTTGATTTTCCGCCATATTTCGAGTACTTTTCCGAAAAACTTCAAACTTTCAATGGAATAGTGTTTGTTTC
>NW_022708304.1:0-549 GCF_011630105.1 Anneissia japonica | reverse complement strand
TATCTCGCCGAGTTGAGCACTTAGTGCAAATTTTTGACTTTCCGCCATATTTCGAGTACTTTTCCGAAAAACTTCAAACTTTCAATGGAATAGTGTTTGTTTCAGCCTATTTCACTTTGCCTAACCCGAACCCTAACTCTAACTCTAACGCTAACCCTAACACTAACCATAACACTAACCCTAACCCTAACCTAAGAAAAAAAAATTACATTTTTTACTCAACTTTTTAACATTGTCACTTTTTGTACAATAGTGCTTATCTCGCCGAGTTGAGCACTTAGTGCAAATTTTTGACTTTCCGCCATATTTAGAGTACTTTTACGAAAAACTTCAAACTTTCAATGGAATAGTGTTTGTTTCAGCCTATCTCACTTTGCCTAACCCTAACCCTAACCCTAACCCTAACCCTAACTCTAACCCTAACACTAACCCTAACCCTAACTTAACAAAAAAAAATTACATATTTGACTCAACTTTTTAACATTGTCACTATTTGCACAAAAGTGCTTATCTCGCCGAGTAGAGCACTTAGTGCAAATTTTTGACTTT
>NW_022708303.1:0-706 GCF_011630105.1 Anneissia japonica | reverse complement strand
TGGAAGGAGGGGACACCACCCTCCCATACCCACTCCCGGCTCGGGCCTTCGGCCATCAGATAACGCTGCGCGCTATAATTACACCCATCTTAGCCCCCCCACCCCAAATAAATTATATCCTATAGCCTGCCTACTGGACGTTTCCCTGCTGTCAACAAGGCTTAGTCATAAGTACCTATGTGACAGTGGTGAGCTTTCGGATGTCCAATAAAAAGTGCTTACTTATTATCGCCTACTATAATGGGGTTGGCGTCATTACCCTCATCACGTATCCCACAATCAAAAACTTCAATATTGATTTAGCGGCTGACTGGTAGATATCGTTGCAAACTCGCAAACTTTGGCTAATCGACATCATTCAGATAGTTTTTGCCACTACATTATTCATTTTCCTGCTAAGTCACAACTTCATCAAAACAGTTTACGGTCAACTGATTCTCAATTGACCGAGTAATTATTATATACTATCTGTCTTTCTATAGAAATAACTCAATTATTACACCAGTACCGGTAACTTTTAGGCAGACATACAAAGTGATCGTATGTGTAGGCCTATAGGCCAACCATAAACAATAATTTAAATAAATAATATGAAGCAATCAAGTTTTGCCTTCGTTTGTGAATTTTCTGTATTTAATTTGGCAAATATATACCTTGTTCCTGAGTTTTATTTGATATATAGCTACACTTTGCCAAGCAGCTACTT
>NW_022708302.1:0-1107 GCF_011630105.1 Anneissia japonica | reverse complement strand
ACAGGCCTAGAAACGAATAATGTAATGGTCTTTTAAATAATGGTATGAACCTTGAATGTGATGATCCAAGTATCATCAGTACATACTAAATTCTACTAAGCTCCAAATACCATTTATTGTTTGCCCAACATACACATGTTAAATTTATTTTAATAAGCACATGGTGTTTATTCTTCTTCTGGGGATTTTGAGGGGAAGTTTATTCAAGGGAGACATTAATTTTTTATTCTAAAATGGATACATATATATGCAAATACGCTTCCTTTCATTTACTTGGAAATTACGTAGACCACAACACATTCTTATCGAAAACAGTTACTGTATGATCATAGATCCCAGGCTATGCCATGCTCAAACCAGCAACATGTGACTAAAACAAGGAAAAATTGACTTTCTGATATAGTTATACTCTCTACCTGATAAGGTTTAAATGATAGGTCATTTACTGGAATCCAATTACTATTGCAATGTTATGCGTAAAAGTATTACGGCTTCTCTGTACATAAGTATAAAATACTGCCACATTCCTATCCTAACTACTAAGCAATATTTAGCGACAGTACGCTGGCTTTGAGATGTCAAGCCTCATATGTCTACCGGCCTTATTCATGGTTTTATTACGACAAAAGGCAAAGTGGCCATCGTACATGATCGGTCCCTCACTCCCTAACATCCAGAGTCTACATTCTTCAAAAAGAGGACATCCTAGTTTATATCATGTTGGAAAAATATTATTTCACTATAATGTACTATATATGTTATTGTCAGTTTAAAAAGTAAACATCAGCAGCAACCAAGGTTTTTCATACCTCCACACCCAGCAAACACATCCAAACACCTAAGTTTGTGGTGCTTCTGTGGCGCCTCGGTCTTCTTGGGAGAGGGCACGGATGAAGACTTGCCTTTGCCTTTACCCTTCCCCTTTCCTTTACCCTGTTAGATAAAAAAATTATGGGTTATATGTATGGGTGAATGTGATGGGTGCACGTATGTTCCGAAATTTATAGTTGAAAAGCATAGGTAAACAAATGAAATATTGTGACTACACATTGAGAAAGGTCGCAGGGGCGACCTAAATATTTGTGAAAAATGAAAGACATATGTCTT
>NW_022708301.1:0-746 GCF_011630105.1 Anneissia japonica | reverse complement strand
AGTTGTCCAATACACTATGGAGACAGGAGGGGTATACCTAGATTCTACTATACAAGATATATTTTCCTGCCAATCATATTGCAGTGGTGTAATGCATGATAATTAAAGGTGAGCCCAACTTCATTATGCCATTGTAGGCTCCCAAGCTGATGGGATATTCCACAACAAGCATATCTAGGTTTGCTAGCATATTTAACAACTCAATATATTGTACGCTATTTGTTTCGTACAAACATTTAATTGGCTAGCCTTTTTTATACCTTTGTTTTTTTTGCAAACTTTTTCTACTCAAATCTTGATTTTCAATCATCCTCCTTTATAGTAGTGTCATTTATATGCGTAATGAAATTGTTTATATATATAAACAAAATTGATTATAATATATTTTCTGTGTACATTATGTAGATTACCACCACCATTATCATTCTTTGTTTATTTGGTACACTGACCTGTTATAAGAATGATTTATTGAATTTGCTATTAGTATCATAACCCTATCCCTCTCCATCAAATAATGTATTGTAGTATTAGTACTATCTGTCGCCATCTACCACTAACAGTAACACATTCTTTGTAAGTGGTCCTTATGTCAAGAGGGATTTTGAATATTTATTACCTAGTAGATTATGTTGTTTTAACATACCGTTCATAGTGTAATATGTCACAGAGATCAAGAAAGCAATTGAGAACCTAACTGAAATGGATTCTTCAAGAATGAATCTTTGTCTTTGAGTTTATTAGTATTT
>NW_022708300.1:0-1193 GCF_011630105.1 Anneissia japonica | reverse complement strand
TATATACACTATGCTATATGATGTTAAATGTCAATTTAGATATTTTAAATAATTTTAGAGTAAATCATCTCCCTCAATTTAATTTATCATATTCTCAACTTACATAATGTTCATCCAGGCCCTATGTATTATTACTGCATGAACTACAAATAGTAAATCGCAGGAATCATGGGGAGGGCCCGGAGGAAGGCGGTCGCCCTGGAATACAGGTGTTTTTTCCGAGGCCCAGACTCGATTTTGTTTAGATTTTCAAGTGAATCAATCATTCTAGTGCTGCGTATTATTAATATGGTCTAATTGCAAAGCAAGCCATAGATCAGAGTAGAGATCGAAGTTGATATGTGTGTTTTTTTTAATTATTATTATTTTTTAGGCTTCAGTGTGAAATAGAGGTTAAGTGTAAGATCTTGTAATGTTAAATTGTGTTTTCTCGTGATTCTAGCTAGAGCATAAGCAATAATATATATCACGGGTGATATTAGATTAACATGAGATTTGGTATGGCCTATCGTTAGGTTGGGTTAGGAACGAATTACAGTATAGTAGTTATGTTAGAAATGCCGTACTCCCTTCCTTCCTGCTCTCATCAACTAATTACAGCACAGTGAGTGCTTACGAATCGGTCCGCATAGATTTTGAGGGAAAAGCTTTTGGTGGGAAATTAGAAATTGAACGACCAATAAAAATGAAGTGATGGGTTAAGTCCAATCTTGAGCCTATTTTGCATACGTCGCCGTATATAAATAGGCTACAGCAGCTGTATGCGAAGGAATTCATTTGAAAAGCAGAGGCTCGTTTTGGTTAGTACAGTATAAGTGAATGAAAGGTTGTGCTTACTTTTGAGTTTCAGGGTGTATGTACACCTTACAAGGAAGCCTAATTATTTGAAATTTTATTAAGTCAATAACCTGCTGAAAATAAGGAAAGAATCATGATCCAACAGCAGGGAATATCGTTGTATACAGTATATTATTGAACACTAGTTCACCCACGCCCTCTTTCTACCAAATATATAACAGGCGCGATTTAGAAGGGGTATGGTGGTTGGTCCTGTCCCTGAAAAAAGGAAAAATAAAAGAAAAAGAAATAATTGGTCGCCTAATACGCCTCCGAGGATATTTTCGGTCGTCTAGAGAGCAAAGTACTGAAAAACAATGCTGTGGGAAACAATAGCTTGATATATGGACATACTG
>NW_022708299.1:0-546 GCF_011630105.1 Anneissia japonica | reverse complement strand
CTGCTTTTATTTATATTCTTATAAATATGTAATATATATATATATATATATATATTCAATTAATTCATAAACATTACTTCAATTACTTTTCTTTACGTGGTTTTTTTTTTACTATAATAAAAATGTATCTCTTCAGAGATCCTGTTTGAGAAGAGGGCGTATCACAGCTCTCTGTTTCACGTGCACGTATAGACCTACGTCGTATAGTATTGTTGTATTGGCACACTGTAGAGTGTGTGAAATAAACATTGCCTCCAAGTGGATTCAAAAACCCCGGTGACCCAGTTTGGAAGGTGTGGGCCTAGATAGCAGAAGATCCCGGGTTCGAATCAGGTTTTTGGTGATTTTTGTTTACACTCGCAGACATCTTTTTATCACTATTTTTTTTTATAAACTGGTAGATATGAGTAAATCTGAAAATTTAACCCCAACCTGGATTCGAACTCGGGTCTCCAGCTTAATGCAGACACCTTAAACCACCTGGGACTTGGCAATTTAGAATCCGATTGGAAGCAACATCCTTCACTCTTATCATAGGGGAACGGA
>NW_022708298.1:0-837 GCF_011630105.1 Anneissia japonica | reverse complement strand
ATATTGTATCTCATGATTTTTGCTTAATCAATGACAAATGTACAGCAATTCTGCTGATTTTGCTTCATTGCTATGGACGATAAAAAGAGTGTTGCTATGCAATTATATCAAAGTTTCAGCATTTTTTTACATAATCCTATTCTATGATAAGAATAGATAATTCAGATGTTAAACATATTCATAAAACCTATGAAAATAAAGATTTTAATAAACTTTAGGCTTCCTGTATACTAAAATTTCATGAATAAAATAGGAAATTTAAATTTGCATAGCAACGGTTGCTATGGTGATTGAAATTGTTTTTCTAAACGCAAGATTCTTTTTCGATAATTAACAAATATATTGAGTAAGTTTCACCAATTGTTGATGATGATTATTCGAGTAATGTTATTTTTTATATTATATAGCTAAAACTATAATTTAAAGCGGAAAAATGGCGGCCATTTTGAATGCGTAATTTGGAGGTGTTCCCCCAAATTTTGAGTTCTGAACTTCTCAAGACCTATATTTTCAGAAAATATCAAAATTAGCCGGTAGTACTTCCATTGCCACCTCCACCCCAAAATAGCCTCTAATCTGCTGGCCTAATATATAGGGGATTAAATTAAAAGTTTACTATTGGCCCGTTAATAGAAGGATTTGCATCATCAATCACACAACTAGAAATAATAGTCTTAATAATTTTAATTTAATTGACCTATGAGGAGTTGGAAGCGGTATATTCCTATAGCACCAAATCAATAGAAGTGTAGCCGAGAGAATGTGTGAAAGTTGTGAAGAAAACAAGACGAAAGGAAGAGTTGAATATATGTAAATTGCATTAAACTTTATTAACGC
>NW_022708297.1:0-568 GCF_011630105.1 Anneissia japonica | reverse complement strand
CTCTGACTGCTCGTCGAGGCCTCTAGGATCTGCACGACGCACCGTTCTCTCCCAACAGCAACTCCCACCGTCCTCCGTGAAACTTGCGTAAGGAATGAACGATTTTCTAACACCGACTCGCATTTATATATTTCGGTGCATCGTGCCAAGCTAACTCTGGACTTTGATTGGTCGGACAAATCACGATATCCAAACTCTCGATGCTGATTGGCAAACATCTTGGCGCCAAAATCGGTAGACCGGAACGCCGGCTTCCGGCGCCCGCCGTTGCGAGCCGGCGTACGCCGGACGCCGTCCTGGTCGTCGCTGCGAGTCGGCGGACGGCGTTCGTGACACCGGAGTGGCCGTTGTTGTTTGCGGCTGTCGTCGCGATCTGGCACGACGGCGTACGCCAGACGCCGTCGAACTGGCAGTCGTTGGTTGCGGACGCGAGCTTGCGGAAGGTGTACTCGACGTCCGTCCGCCTACTCGACGTCCGCCCTAGTACTCCACGTCCGTCTACCCGACATCCGTCCGTGTACTCGTCGTCCGTCTACTTGACATCCGTCCGTGTACTCGACTTCCGTCT
>NW_022708296.1:0-1698 GCF_011630105.1 Anneissia japonica | reverse complement strand
GGTTTTTATATTTTACCAACACAAATTAAAATTGTTGGCCGGTTATTTTTACCGGTAAAATTGACGGCCCAAATGGCTTCGGGAGAACACTGAGTAGAATGAAGAATGATAAACAATAGAATATAGAATAAATTATTATAGAATATGCTGTTTAAATACAATATTAAGATGGACATCATAATCAAATTGATTTTAGCAAAAAGTATTTTGTTATCTGGTATTTTTTGTATCACCATGCTTGTCTTATTCATGCATTATGTAATTTTCATTTTTCTCTTCTCTTTTTAATAGACCTTCTCTGGCAAAGCAAACTGCTTTTAAAAATTTTAAAGATGTCTTTGGTACTGGCTGGGTGATATGCTGGTTGAATCCATTCCGTCGAAGGCAAGCTAAGCCTATGATTTTTTACCCTCACCAGACTGTGTGATACTTTGTGATATAAATATTCAGTGTTTTTAAGATTCCAGCAAGTAAACTGTGTTTTTTATTTATATACATATGTACTGGTTTTTTTATTTCAATCCATTAGTTAAAGCCCCATTCCCGGCAAAATTTCAGTTTTTAAGAAAAATCTGATTTTATATATATATTATAAAGATTTATAGATATAATACGGAATTGCTAGTTCAACTAAATTTACACATTCATAAACATAAAGAAAATGTAAAATAAGACTGAAATTTGATATGTGTTTTTTTTTTGTGTTCCACACAAAAAATAAATGCGGATGAATTTATGTTTGATTTTGCAATAGGTAAGTGAAGAAACATAGTAAGTGCCAGAAACATAAGCCTAGCAACACTGCTAGGCTAGGCCTAGCCTTACTTTGATTTAGGTTCTGTTATCATACATAAAACAGCCGACATGATATTTTCCGTTGCTAGTAAAAACACTTCTGACATATTTTATTGGAATTATTTCAGATTTGTTAAAAAAATTATTCTTACCAAGATATTGATATTTAAAGAAACATATCTTAGGCCTACTCGATCGACCACAGTGTGAAAGTTGTGGTGTACAAAAACTAATCTCATTAAAGAGGGCGCATTTTATTTATCGCTCACGATTGTATCGGCGATGTAAACAGTTCAATAAAACGGAGTAATTAATGTTTCTTTTTTTTATTTACTTGTGGGATGAATTAAAATCCATGGCATTGGTGGGCGAAATAAAAAAAATAAATACGATAAGAATGCGGCGGGTTCTGGAAACAAATACCCATTCCAGCAGATGCGATCTACAACCTCTGAATTTGCCTGGTAACAAAGAATTCGTCGAGAACATGGTAATCTCTTATGAGAAACAGTCGCTACTTTTC
Source organism: Anneissia japonica (assembly GCF_011630105.1). Lineage (NCBI taxonomy): Eukaryota > Metazoa > Echinodermata > Crinoidea > Comatulida > Comatulidae > Anneissia > Anneissia japonica. Next base: position 380 of record NW_022708296.1, on the reverse strand, counting down.
ATTTTTTTTTTTTATGCCAATATTTTTCCGTGGTTTATAATAATTAAAGTAATGCATGCATTTTTTCTCTAAAAATTACTTTTTTAGTGAAATTTTGCCGGAAATGGGGCTTTAATAAATTTGTATTGTTTATTATAGTAGGCAATACAACAACTTTTTGTTATACATATTTATTCATTTGTTACAAGTATACTGTTTATTGTCAGTTGAATGTCAAAAAATAGAAGAATAAGTTGCAGAAACCATTTTCGCAATTTTTAATTGAAATCTAATAACTAACATACCATAAACATGGACCTATTAATTAATTGGTCCATGCTGTAAACAAAGTAAAAATATTCAAAATACTGAATTAAATTTTAAAGCTCACCAATAATATA
>NW_022708295.1:0-1172 GCF_011630105.1 Anneissia japonica | reverse complement strand
ATATCATAAATGAATAAACAACAAATGAAAATATCTAGAGAGTCTTTTATACTACTACAATATACGGGTAAATGAGAAAAGCAAATGAAACTAATAATCGCCCTATGGTGTGTATCAAACTGCAGAAATTGTGGAGGTAAAATGTACAACCACAAATTGAAAACTACCTAAATGACTACCGTATGAATTTATAAATTGAGCATCGTGCTTTCAGAAAAAATCATTCCATAGGCTATAACATGCATCCATAATAGAATTAGTGACTGTCTCGAGTCTACAAATAATCATAAAGTAGCCAAAATGGTATAAAAATAATGAATTAAAATGGTTTTACATTTTTTTATGGCAAAATAAATTCAAATGCAAAATTATTGGAAACTGGTATACGACAAGGTTGTGCTGGACCCTCTTCTTATATCTATAAATAATATTTCACAATCAGTTTTTCCAAGAAACATCAGTAATTTTGCTGATGATTTTGACATTTTTTTTTTCTCGAAAGTGAAGTACGGTACCGAAGCAAACCTAAAACTACAGGGTCAGGCTCACTATAATCGTGCAAACCCGGTCGCCCATGGTTCACCAACAAAATACAAAATATGATAATAATGAAAGTGTTACCAAAATTCAAAAGACCATAATATAATATAAAATTGTATCAAATTAAGGTAACAGCTAATAGGCCCAATTTGCTTAGTATAAGATGTTATGAATGCTCTATTGTTAATTGCGGAAAAGTAGAATAGTCTTCTATGCAAAAATGGTCTTAAACTTGAGATTTTGATTGTCGCTTTTAAGCAGTGAAACATACGTTACCGGTACCTGATTTCTTCATAGTATACACCAGTTCAAGAGTTTTAACCAAACTAAACGTGAGAATTAGTTAAATAATAAGCATGGATACAGCGTCAGTAAATCATCATTTGTTTTAAGTAATCATGTGTAATTAGTAATTGTAATTAGAAAGTTAATGTACGTTACAGTAACCTAGCAATTTGGTAGGTATCTATTGTAGGTTGTGTCTCGACTATATTTAGTTAACAAAATAGTTGATATTCGTAATGAAATTTTAAATTGAAAATTTCAGGCAATAGCTTAGGCCTAGTTTAGACTTGCCACAAGTCTCTTATTTTTTATTATTTTTCTCATTCTGGACAGCGCCACCAACGAGA
>NW_022708294.1:0-668 GCF_011630105.1 Anneissia japonica | reverse complement strand
AGAAAAGAAACGTATATTTTTTGTCTGTTTACTCATTTATAGTTTCCGATCGACTATAACAAACGTGATGCTGTTGTAACTCGGAGAGTCTAGTTGTTTCTTTACACATCCTTACATAAACGAGAAGAGAGGGGAAATAATTGTACGAATAAAAATTATCTGCTTTCTTTTTCTATCACACACACTCACACACAACACAAAACACAAGCACACATACACAAAGCAATTATTTAAACGAAAGACGCATTGTTTGGTATGTCAACTACAATTTAATATTCAATATCGAAACAGATTTTAATAAACATTTGTACAGTTATAAACGACGGCTTTTTATTCTATATCAAATCGAGATTAGAGTCATCTGCAGTTAGACAAAACGAACGGAGTTGCCAACATGACCGCCAGCAGGATCGGAACGGTGAGGTCGGAGAGCGACTTTCGACGTCTGCGGCCGAAGATTTCCACGAAGAATATTTCCATGAAGTCATCCTGAAGTGGAGAGAAAAATGATGATTATTAAATTATTATTATTTTTCGTACGTACATCGGGATACGATCGGTGAAAACTGACGTTCTCGAAAACGTGTTTGCCGCCCTCTGAACCACACTTACCCATCATCCACGTTCGGATATCCAACCGGACAATTCCGTGGCCACGTATTCGCCGA
>NW_022708293.1:0-1006 GCF_011630105.1 Anneissia japonica | reverse complement strand
TTAAATGCGTTTTTCTCAAAATGCACTTTTCCACATTCGCCACTACGTTATATAAGGGACGATATATCATGCTCTTCGGTCATCAACGGTGACTTTGATAAGAGGTGAACAGTTGATTATGGAAGAGAACATGCGCAGTATCCAACAACTGTGGAGAAAACAAATGTAAATATGTTGGTACAGTATAAGAAATGTTGGAAAAACTTTTTAAAGAGATCAAAAAACTACGATTACATTATTTGTTGGTTAAATACTTTAGTGTAGACGGTTTTCAAAGAAGATACAATTTCAAAGTCCCGCTTCTTGGATAATTATTGTGACTAAGGTCCTACAAAAACGAAACCGTAAACGAGTTTGTAGGAAAACATGTGTTTGTGAGATGTTCTGATTGGTCAGTTGTTTAATTTGGTAAGCACTTCTGAAAAGTCCATTATCATACCGTAAGCGTAAACTGTGTTATCGGTGGAAGAGAATGACAAAGAAATAGCCAAGAATCAGGTGTGAAATTGTGATTCTATTGAAGAATTTCCTTAAAATATCTTTCAAAATAATGCATACGGCCAGACAGTGTCTTAATACGTAGTACACACAATGTATTGTCTGGGAATGTTTAGGTTGTCGTGAAAGTATTTTTAATTTTCCACAATGGAACTGCTCCTGTTTAACTCTCACACACCTGGCGCGTCAACAATACGCACCGAGCAGCTTCGCTGTACGACGCTGGCTGAGGTGGCGCTTGAATATATATTTTACCTCGCTTACAGGTTGGTCCAACAAAACCATCACGGCATTTACATGTCCAGTCTCTGTTATCGGCGGTAAAACATGTACCGCCATTTAAGCATTCTATATCACATTCCGGCATTTCTGAAATACATTACAAAATTATTCCAATTATTCTTTTGAAATAAATCAGTGTTTTATAGTCCACATGACTCGTTGCTTCAATTCCTTGTTTCAATGCCTTTTATATGATTTCAAGAACACAAGTGGATTTATGACGATA
>NW_022708292.1:0-609 GCF_011630105.1 Anneissia japonica | reverse complement strand
CCCAATCAATTTGAGGATATTCATAATTTGTAAAAACGTTAAATATGTGATATTCCCAATGCGATAAAAATGATGGAATATTCTTACTTTCCAAGGAGCTGGAGAAATTGAATTGTATAGTTATTCAGGGACATTAAGAAATTTTGATTTCATTTACCACTATTTGTACTTGCAATTGACAATATTGCTTTCTCTACAAAATAAATAAAATGATTGATGTGTTAAAATGAAATAGCCCTTTTGTTTAATCATTGCAGTGAAAATATTTTGTGCTATACGTACAATTGAAAAGTTTTATTTTCAGACAAGGAGTAATTTGTTGAAATGTACACCTAGTTCATGGTCATCGACTCAGCCAATGTTCAAACCAGAGTTAGAAGCCAAGTCAGAAATGTGTGGCCTCCATATTTGTTCTCTCTGGGCCATGTCAGCTAATCCATCAGGCTCCCATATGGGCAAACCAATATGCCATCCATATGAGCCAGAAAATATGGGCCTCACATATGGGACACCTATATACCACCCATGTGCAGTTGCAATGGGTGACCATGTTTGTCCCACATGGGGCTTTGGTGGAGAATACGAGGGGCCCCATATGGGCAGACCCAT
>NW_022708291.1:0-641 GCF_011630105.1 Anneissia japonica | reverse complement strand
TATCTAAAGCGCGCGGAGTGGAACGGTCCATTGTATCAACACTCTAGATGACATGCCCTGTTTAACGGAAACATTTCCTCCGTATAGTTAGACGCACATTGACAACAGGAAGGGAAGGGTTGACATCCGGGATCACAACATAGCAGTACATCCTCGTCTGTTGCCTTAAGAACGCTTTTTGCGAATTGAACTTTACGCGATTCTTGAAGCCGAAGGTTTGTCATATCTTGAACTATTTGCTGAAATTCCTCCAATTTACTCAAATCAACACGCTCTTCAGGGTCAAGAAGGAGATCGTATAGAAGTGGAGGATCGTGGAAGACATAAGTGGTGCATGCTGATTCCGTACCTGTAAAATGCGCTTTATATCGTTCGTTACGAACTGCATGTGGTCCAATTTTTGGATCGGGCTTCGTGTTATAATACAGCATGGATGATCTTGTGCTCTGTAAAGATTAAACATGTAACACAAAACTTATGACATATTTAAACAAAGTAGAGCAGTCACTCCGTATAGTGTATACCTCCGCCATGTGCCCGCGGATACAAAAAAAAAAAAAAAAAAAAAAAAAAAAGAAAATGGAATCGCCAGTCGTATTCAAGTACATTATTTTCTTAGGTGCGGCTTGAATACAAGGGGC
>NW_022708290.1:0-755 GCF_011630105.1 Anneissia japonica | reverse complement strand
GCACTTTTAGATTGACTACATTTGAAAGGAACAGACACACACGGTTGCCTAGGGAACAATAGGCTATTATTGGTATGAAAGAAGTGACACAATTCTGCCTAAATAGAAACTGTAACAAATCTCAGTACAACTAATACATGCCTTCATCCAGGTTACATAAATACAAGCTAACGTATAATAGTTCATTTCTAAAATAGCAAATGACTTTTGGAAAATATAACAATGTGTTGTGGCTTATGCAATTTTCTACATTCATTGTCACTCAAAATTTATTTCAAAGCCTTATAAATTCTTGCTTGACAAACATGCTACATACTAAAAGTCTGCAATTTATGCCATAGGCTGCACTGTAGTACAGCCTATTGAACCGAATGCTGTACAATTTATACCGAATGACCACAAACACACAATGTATGCACTACGCTGGACTTATAGTGCAGGAAGAAGGCCCTCGCAACTTATTTTAATCATCGCAATAAGTCATCAATTTTCATTCATAAAATAATAAAAATAATGGTTATTAAACTTGTTGATATTTGGGGTATAATATACAATAAGTGAGGGTTTGTAAAAAAAATTAATGCATTCAGAAAAACTGGTTTAAAAGACCGAGTACATTTTATACAGTTTTTTGCCTTAAGAGAGGCCTAAACTGAGCCTATAGTATGTAGTCGCCAAACCATTACAGGAAAAGATTTAAAATTTCACAATCATGACCCAGCTCCGAAAAGATATTTTTGTTATATTTTTTAAAA
>NW_022708288.1:0-1332 GCF_011630105.1 Anneissia japonica | reverse complement strand
TGTCTATCTATGTGTAGTATCGTCGGATGTCTACCATTACAAGTTTCACATTTCATCCTATTTCTGCACTCTTTGGACCTATGGCCATACTTAAGGCAACCAAAGCACAATTTCCAGTCCTTCAGCAGCTCAATTTTCCTTTCACTCGTTGAAGAACAGAACCGGTCGCATTTGACAGACTGATGCTTCCCTTTACATAATGCGCATGTAGGCATTTCTATCATCGCAAAGGACTTTTTTGATGATCTATTCGGTTGGGAATTACTGGTCGGAGTAGAAGAGCAATCAAATATGGGAATATTTGCTTCTTTGGATCTTTGTTCTATAAACTTGCAGAAAACTTCGAAGCTTGGGAATCCATCCTCTTCAAGATGTTCTTGCACGATTCGCCTCCATTTGTTTTCAATGTATGTTGGCAATTTGCTGATTATTTTGTAATTTTCTTGTTTATAGTCTAAAAGACCTAGATCTGGAATCCTCTTCTTAGCAGCACATACCTCATTAAGAAAATCCGAGAAATTCCTCAGTCTACTTGCATCTTTTGCCCCAATCTTTGGCCAATCATACAGCTTTGTGAGGAATGCTCTGCTTATCTCAGAGTTGTTACCATATCTGGATTTGAGCTCCTTACGGGCTAGTTGATATGCACCTTCGTCTTGAAGCAACATATAACTGCTCACCATGTCATAAGGCTCGCCAACCAAATACTGGCTCAGTAGATTCAACTTCTCTCCTGCTAAGAGTACCTTATCAGCAATCAGACTGTTGAATGATGTCTCCCACATGGGATACTTCAGAGGGTCTCCATTGAAACTTGCAACTCTTAATGGTGGTAACTTGAACGAGTCGACCAATTGCTTAATCAGCATTGGGTTGGTCTCACTTGAATTATTTGGAGACACATTTTGATTAACTGCTGGAGGCAAAGTATTTAAAAACCTTCTAACACCTTCATCCGGTTCTTCAGCAGGGACATCTTTAAGATCATCATCCTCGATCAAAAGTTCATCTTCGCTGGTCTCATCGACCACCTCCAATAATGCCTTTGTAATGGCTACCTCCTTCTGGATTTCCAATTGCTCCATTCGAAGCTGTAATTCTTTTTCTTTAAATTCCAATTCCACTTTCTGTACAGCAAGCTGTTCCTCAAGTTTATCCTTTTTACTTTTAGTTGAGGCGATAATAGAACCTTTCCTCGAGAGACTCCTGACTGACATACGGTTACCAGCCTTACGTTTAACTATTTGAGTTTCTTCTTCCTTTATAATGAGGTCTGGTAAACTGGTGGAAGGTCTTTGGTACTGCTGTCCAGATCGAGTAGCCATATTAGCT
>NW_022708287.1:0-1960 GCF_011630105.1 Anneissia japonica | reverse complement strand
TGACCTATTATAAATCAACGGGAAATCTACCGATAGCTACGTCAATAAATGTTTGGAAATAAATGTCCCATCAATTGTACTCAATGACAAATGCATAATACTTGACGTGCTTTGATTATGTAGTGCTGCAAATTTTAAAATAAATGTTGAAATAGATATTTGCTAATACTACGGTGTCATTTTATTCACCACAATTTATTTAGGCCTTTCATACAAAGAAGCTATTGCCCATAAAATTCGGTCATACACAGAAACAGAATAAGGGTTTGCTCAACCATGATCATTTACCTTCCAAGCGTTGTCAGTTATCACTTACGAATCATTTTTTCTCAACCAAGATCCATCCAGGCACTGTTTACTTCCCTGTTAGTAGATTGCTTTAATACGGTAGTAATTTAAAAATCCAAGTAAAATGGTTGGTAGAAACAGGCCTACTAAAAAAGTTCAAGAGCTACAGTAGGCTTATATGCGAACAGACTTATCCAAATGCAAAAATAAAATTTTACTGAAAGCGTATATTTTGCCATCGGGCGCCGGGCAGTGTATCGATATCTCGTTGTGACTGAGTAGTTTATCTTGCTTCTCATGAATTCTCTTCCTATTCCGACAAAATATTTATCTTACTCATCTACAATATCTCATCTCCAGTGGCGGCTCTAGGATATAATTTATGGGGGCTAAATGTCCGACTGGGGGGGGGGGGGGGGGGGGGGCGCTAAGCATTTATGGGTATAACAATAGCGAGCAGCGTTATCTGAGAACCGAAGGCCCGAGCCAGGGGTAGGTATGGGAGGGGTGGTCCCCTCTTCCCAAAACGAGATTTAAAAAAGAAAATGGGACTTCTAGATGGCCAGAAATGGAGGGGATGGGAAAACTAGACCTATTTTTTCTTTTTTTTTTTGGTACGTTGACTAATGGGGTACCTTGACCAGACCGAAAGGGGGGGGGGGGAGCTGGGGAAAAAGGGGCGTAACAGCCCAATTTTACAGTTTTTATCCCCTGTTTTTAAATATTCAAAAATCTGTACGTCATTCACCGTTCCCCAGTTCTTCGTCAAACAACTTTTTTCTGTCTTAGAAAAATCAGATCTACAACATATCAACAAATGTTTTTCCTCCGGAGTCTGAAATCTATTTATATATATTTACAGCATTACCACAAGATGATTTAGAGTTTATCTCTATCATATCATTATAATACTGAATCATGACGATATTAATGATGATAGAAACAATACCGTTTTCAATAATAGCGATTCTGGTTATGATCATACTAATAAATTGACAATAATGATAATATTAGCAGAAGAAGAATAATAAATACAAGAATAGTGTCGATAAAATCAATGACGATAATAATTATCTATTATAATGATCACAAAATTGTTAAAAATTCGTTTGTGAGCTTGTGTTGTGTGTAGAGAAAAGCGGGGACGGTGGAGAGGTGTGCATTGTTCAACAGCTGGTTTAACAACAGTATTTTATACTGGTTGTCATTACTATGTAAATTATTTTATATAAGAAAGAAGTGTTGAAATTCGAAATTAAATCAAATGCATACCAATGGCAATAATAATAATAATAATAATGATTAGATTTTTATTATCATTTTTAATAATTCAGTGTTTTTGTGATATGCATTTAGAAAGAAGAGAATAAACATTTAATGTGGTTCATAAATGAATTTTATTCTACACACTTTTTATATTTTAAAATGTCTTACATTCTACTATCAAAATAGTAGTCAGTCATCAGTGATGCAATGATACTCATGTAAAAGTGTCCTCTTTTCTCAATTGAAAGTCAAGTTAGGCATTGCCTTGTTAAAGAACATAAAAAATTGAAACATTGGATCTACTGCGATAGAATTATGAACTGCTTTTTCCAAAAACTTCCGAGAAAACAATTCAACAATTATTCATTGATTAATAACCCATGTAATATTTGCATTATATGTTGTG
>NW_022708286.1:0-743 GCF_011630105.1 Anneissia japonica | reverse complement strand
TATATATTCGACCTCCGTATCACCATACAGGCGAACATCCACACCACTAACTCCTCGATGTCACACTCAGCCTAAAAAATGGGTCCTTCAAGCCTTACAGCAAACCAAACAACCAACTACTCTACGTCAACACCAAATCCAACCATCCACCATCTATCCTGAAACAAATTCCCGCATCTATTAACAAACGCATATCCAGTATATCGGATTCCAGTGAATCATTCCACCAGGCCGCCCCGGATTCCAGCACAAAATGGAATACCAACCTCCACAACCAAAACCCTCAAAGAGAAATAGAAGCAGACAAATAATCTGGTACAACCCACCATTCAGCAAATGAGTTAAAACCAACATCGGAAAGTCATTCCTTAACCTGGTAAAAAAACATTTCCCGAGTGGCAACATTTTGCACAAGCTGTTCAACAAGAACAATGTCAAAGTCAGCTATAGCTGCTCAAGAAACATGGGCAGTATAATCAGAGCCCACAACAAACAGCTTCTGGTTGCTAAGCAACAACAGCCAGATAAACTCTGCAATTGCAGGAAAAAAGATGAATGTCCACTCTCTGAAAATTGCCTCACCTCGTCCATCATCTACAAAGCCACTGTCCACTCAAATGATGACACAAAATACTACATCGGGTTAACTGACATACCGTTCAAAACTCGATACACAAACCACAAATACACTTTTAACACCCCCAAACACAGAAATAGCACCGTACTCTCCAAATACGTATGGA
>NW_022708285.1:0-550 GCF_011630105.1 Anneissia japonica | reverse complement strand
GCATTGTAGTGATATGGCTTCCTCCGCCACTCAGAATTCCGTCCACTGTATGATCGCACCTTCCAGTCCTTGTTGCCTTTCGTGGCGGCAGGGTATTTAGAACCTGCAGAGGGCTTCGGTGGCTTAGTTTTCGGTTTCTGCTTAACTGCCTTGCTAGTAACTTTAGCTAGCTTGTCCTCCTCTTCCACCATCTCAGACCACTTGTCCCCAAAAAGGGACCCCATGGACGGTGGAGCATCCTTAAGAATACCTGCTTTGAGAAATACCCTAGCCTGCCTTTGGCGGAACTCGGAGAGGCGCTGCAAAGAGGAACCAAGAAGACTCCCAGTAGCCGCCAGAAAGGGTGCAATACCGTCATCCTTACACCCTGCAACTGCCTTGAGAAGAGGTTGCGCCGCTCGCACCAAATCTTCCTGAATACTCCAAAGAGTATTGTCCCTTTTCCAACACTCATAGTTGGCCTCCTGCATGGTTGAGCGCAATGATTTCGGCATGTCTGGAGCCTTAAAATAAGGTTCCGCCTCCGAATTGGGGCCCAGCCCAGACAATA
>NW_022708284.1:0-983 GCF_011630105.1 Anneissia japonica | reverse complement strand
TTTTTCATTCCATATGGAATGTTCCATATGGAATGAAAAATAGGCTCCCAGCGGGAGCGTGTGTCTCAGCGGGAGCATGTGTCTAATTAGACACGCTCCCACTGGGAGCCCATTTTTAAATAGCGCCGCGAATGCGCGATGAACAGTGGCCGGTGTCACGAAAATTCGGGTACCATCGAGAAATTAGGTTCCACACCTAAATTCTTGTTTAAGCGAAAATTTTGGGTTCGTCGATAAATTAAGTTCCACTCTAATTTTATGACCCTTATAATACAGTGCATAAATATTTCCTTTGTTTGAAACTAACGACCGATCGTTATTAATGGGTGAACTTGTATTTGGAACAAAACCGTGAAAACAAGCAGAAAAATACGATTTTTAATGTTTTTAGTCTTTTTTAATGCTTCAAATCGCAACGTAGACTTGCCACAAGTCTCTTATTTGTTATTATTTTTCTCATTCTGGACAGCGCCACCAACGAGAAAGTTAATTTAGAGATAGACGGAAATTCGAAAAAAAAAGAAATCGAGTATGGGACGCCAATTAAATTAGTATGGCGCGCACTAAGTGCAATAAAGAGTGAGTAACCTAAAATTAGGGCCTGGAACCCAGGCTAATCGCAACGCTGAATTAATTCTTATCACTGCTGCAACAGCAGCGCGAAGATTATTCATATTACCGCCTGTTCGCAGCCAGGTTTTGCATCGTGACGTTTGAGTGACTCTTTCATTTTCAGCCAATCAGAGTAGAAATATGCCCAGAGTGGGAAAACAAAAAATTAATAAGAAGGGTAGTGGTATTATACTGTATTATAGTATAATAATGTTTGTTTTTGATAATGAATAACGCCAGTAAACGTTAGGCATCAAACTTGTTGGTAGGACGCTATACACCTCTCTGCATATCAATTTTTTAAAACACTACCGTATGTTTAGGCCAACTTCTTACTGAATATTTCATTGCATTTTTTTTTTTTTTTTTTT
>NW_022708283.1:0-735 GCF_011630105.1 Anneissia japonica | reverse complement strand
ATTAAAAATATTCATGTTTTTATGCATATATAAATGTTGACGCACGCGTACGCGCACGTTAAGTCTCGCGAACGGAAAACTAAGGTACCTAACATTCAACCTTGACCTGAAGATTATGCTCACTTAATATGATTCAGAAATGACGAATGGTTAAGATGATACGGGCTCATCAACGTTTTGAAGAAAGAAAGATGTGGGGGTCAGAAAAAACAATTTTTTTGACCATGATGACGTCATCAAAATCTAAAAAGAAGTCAAATATATGAAAGAGAATTGTCTCAGCTCTAACATACTAAAGACGATCGACCAAGGATAAGCGAGATACGCTCAAATGCGTATTTTCAAAAATGACGTAATAGCTATAAATCACTTTCTTTGAATTCAGACGCCAATATGATGACGTCACAATGTCCGATCAGCCATTATGATCTATAAACTCATATTTACAACTTATGTGCTTTCAGAATTATTAATAAAAATTGGGGGTCACCTTTCAACTTAAGGAGCTATAACTGATTAAAAATAGGTCTGATTTTAGCATATTTCACTGTATAGCAGCACAAATACGCGCAAAGATACCTATGTTTGATGCGCACGTATGGTATTGCTATTTGCCAAAAATGACCGAAAAGAATGGAAGTTTGTGAAAACAATGTCAGGAACCCAAACCATGTGAAAAAACGTAGTGTCTAGCTTCCGTACGAGCTGTGCGCGTAAAAATGCGCGCGCGTAGTG
>NW_022708282.1:430-620 GCF_011630105.1 Anneissia japonica | reverse complement strand
CACAGCCCTCGTGCCCAAAACGCGGCACCCTGGCACAAAAGGTGATTTAAATAATTACTGTATTAGGAAAGTTAGCCCCTGAGCAATTAATTCCAAGTAAGACTAATCTTGAACAGAGCATTAACTTTGACAAAGATACCAGACTGTAAACACTATTGTTAGTTCTATTCATGAAGCAATACATACTACA
>NW_022708282.1:0-304 GCF_011630105.1 Anneissia japonica | reverse complement strand
TTAAGGGTGTAGTATGGTGCCCTGTCATGAAAAAACTACTCAACTGACAATTTTAAAGCGATAAAAAAACATGAATATACCTTGCTCTTCTGAATAATGGCTCGTGTGCACTTTAAAGAACCCAGTGCATCTTTCGAGAAGAGTAGGGTGTTACCCCGATGTACTGGTCCATTCATTCAGCCTCTCCTGCGTCCTAGCTGGTGCCAAACGTAGTGCATCCTTGCACTCCTTTGGACCCCTCCAGTGATGGAAATAGAGGGGGATTCTGACGCATGGGCAACCCAGGATCTCCAAATTCACTGCC
>NW_022708281.1:0-1005 GCF_011630105.1 Anneissia japonica | reverse complement strand
CTACTGTTAAAGCAGTTAGTCCGGCAGCTTAGCAGATGGATGTGGACGTTCCGGACTAAAACAAAATTTTTTTTTACATGCTCCTTATGGTCATAGCATTCAATTTTTGGTAGGAACCACCTCATCCGAGGTCAGTATAGCGGCCATCTTGGATTTCAAAATGGCCGCCTAATAAAACCAATGTTTATCTATATCTCCGCTTCTAAACCACTTGGAATTATAATTTTAATGTCTGAAACTATTTTTATATGGTCAAGGAATACCATCATACCATTTTTGACCTGGTCAGATTGCCACAAATAGGTCATTTAAGGTCATTTAATGTCAAATATTGTATGGTATCTTAAAAATTACATAATCGTCATATTTTACATTAGAACCATACCCTGAATCTCAGAATTCAATATTTCATTGAGGTCATTCTGGCGGCCATCTTGAATTTCAAAATTGCTGCCACGCAAATCCTATATTTATTAATATATCGGTTTTTAAACCACTTTAATGAGAATTATATCTAAAATTATATTTCATGGTCAAGGATTTATAACACTCGTGACATGGTCAGATGGTCATTAAGATCATAAAAGGTCATTTAAGGTAATTCAATGTATATACCATACCATTTTTACCTGGTCAGATTGCCACAAATAGGTCATTCAAGGTTTAATATTGTATGGTATCTTAAAAATTACGTAACTCATGTATTACATTAGGACATTAGAATCATATCCATACTCTCAGAATTCAAATGTTTTAATATGAAATATATATATATATATTTAATATATATATGTATATATGCATATGTATATATATAGTAATTATGTATGTATGTACAATTTTCAGTGAGATTAATATGCTTTAAATTAATTTTTATATACTTTTATTCTCATTAAACTCACTGTATACAATAATTTCTATATATATATATATTATTAGATATACATATAATAAAGTATATACCTATATATACATGTATATATAAACCTATATATAAACAAATAA
>NW_022708280.1:0-527 GCF_011630105.1 Anneissia japonica | reverse complement strand
AATTAAATTTTTCCTTAATTCAAATGGCAATATGATGACGTCAACATGTCCGATCAGCCATTATGGGGGTCACCTTTCATCCTATGGAGCTATAACTGATTAAATACATGCATGGTTTTATGCATATATAAATGTTGACGCACGCGTACGCGCACGTAAAGTCGGGCGAACTTAAAATTACCTGACATTCAACCTTGACCTGAAGATTATACTCACTTAATATGATTCAGAAATGACGAATGGTTAAGATGATATGGGCTCATCAACGTTTTGAGGAAAGAAAGATGTGGGGGTCAGAAAAAACAATTTTTTTGACCATGATGACGTCATGAAAATCTAAAAAGGGGTCAAATATATGAAAGAGAATTGTCTCAGCTATAACATACTCAAAGTTGGAAGACGATCGATCAAGGATAAGCGAGATACGCTCAAATGCGTATTTTCAAAAATGATGTCATAGCCATAAATCACTTTCTTTGAATTCAGACGCCAATATGATGACGTCACAATGTCCGATCTGCCATTAT
>NW_022708279.1:331278-333167 GCF_011630105.1 Anneissia japonica | reverse complement strand
AGAGGTGCACAGCCGTTCCGGGCTCCAAAAATAGAAAAAGAAATATAGAAAATGTTGAAAAAGAGACATTTACGGCTATCTAAAAGTGCTATAGACATGCAATATCGTATGTCCGGCCCAACTATGGTGGGTCTGAGGCAGAGGTAGTACCATTGGGTGACATCAACAATTTAAAAAAACAATTTGCCTATTCAAACAACGTTATTTTGATTGCTAATCCGTAATATTGTGTTGTAAAAGCACATTTTAGACTATAGTATGTCCCCGTTGAACCCTACCAAGAATTTCTTATTCTGGGCCGTTGACAGAGGCTGTAGTCGGCCCGTTGGTTCCCAGCCTTCCATCAGCGATTTTGCCGCCCTTGTCTGCAATTTCTGGCGTCACCGCTGGTCTGAGTAGTTTGGAGCCTCTATCTGTAAAATTGACTTTCTGGCCACCTCTATTTCGGATTTCTGGATCCGCCACTGGTTCCATAGTGAGGGGGAGGAGGGGTATTATTAGTAATTCTGTTAGTGTTACTGGGCTGTGTGGTGATAGGTGAAGGGGGAATACTTTAGTAATTATATTATAATAATAGGTTTGTCTGTATGCATTGTATTATAATATTTACAGTATATCATTCTCATGGTGTCACTTTTAAGTCTGGTCTCTGTTTAACTAATTTCAATGCACGAGAGATTTGAATGTAATTTTCATATATCTTACATTGCCATAGTCTACTACCTCCCCCGTCCATATTCGTAAATATGTGATCCAAGTGAGGCTTTTACAGTTGCGACCACCATTTTGCCAAACACATTAGCTTTCGATAGGATTTTAATTTTTCGATTTTTTTGTTTTTGTTTTGTTTTATCTTCATGTAGGTTCCAGTGATGGCGAAGTTTTGGCGTAAATTGGATGAAGGAGGGATTCTTCCAGAACCGTTAGTGCGCTATTTGTGGAAAAATGAACTTACTGCCACTGAAGATGAGGATGACGTCATCTTTGAAGACTTCATCGAACTTATGAAGGCATTTGGACTTCTCTTTGAAAAGGTGTGGTCTATTGCTAGGTTATTGTAACAACAGAAAACCATGTCCTTTTCTCAAACTATGTGAAAAACTTTCGTAAGGTGCAAAACATTATTTCGTATAATCGAGACTCGAGGCTGTTAATTTTTGCTCATACGGAAATCCTATTATGTAATTTCATTTTATATTTGTTCAGAGAGAATACAATGGGTTTGTAGAATTCAATTCATCATGTCCATTCCCCACACACCCGCACCCACAATTTAATTATTTCAAATGCAATGTATTTTTCATTTAAAAATAAAGAATGCATCAGAAGAGGACGGTCGACTATTTGTCGTCCCTTCTCGGATGAAGACCGAGCCTGATAATAGATTGGAGATTAAGAAAGACGAGGAGCAAACCGTATCCATCTATGTGACGCCTAAAGACTTTCTCCCCGACGCCATCTACGATGTCTTGGTCGTTAGATTTGTGAACTTGAGTCAGGAGAGAGGTTGTTTTGATGATCCTGAGTTATTTCAGAATAAATCTGAAATAGTATTTGATGATGAGCATTACCTAAGGCTAGGACGAATATTCATTGGTAGCAAACAGTGTCTAAAGGTAAATATGCCTCTTGGTTTTAAAATGCATATATTTCTTTATTTTTCTGTTAATTATTTATTAATTATAATAACACCATTTCAATTTTCATGAATATGCTTTAATCAGAATTATATCTCTCGTAATCTGCAGTTTTTCCTTCAATTTTTTAAAGCTTGAAATATCGCGAATGAAAGACGCAGACGATGCAGACAAGCCAATATGTAAGCCGCATCCTACCATCTGTAAGGAGGTAATGACGTCATTGAATGCTTTTTTAGTTATCTATGATTA
>NW_022708279.1:323037-329587 GCF_011630105.1 Anneissia japonica | reverse complement strand
ATATATATTGTTCATAGAACATAATGGATAATGATAAAGAGCTATCTGTATGATATAGTTGTTTTGGAATCGCTTATGAAAATAATTCACTCCCAGTAATGGTTAAACTATTTAATAATATATATACATATCCATACAAAATATACATTTTAAAATGAAAATGAAATATGGTTAAATATTGACATCTTAATCGTCTCATTATTTTATAGAATTGTCAAACTTCAGTGTGCTGAAAGCTGTTGTTTCAAGCTGGTATGATCGCCACCGAAGTCTTTCTATGCTGAAAGTGTTGTTCAGAGACAAGGTGGACAATCACAAGCTATCACAAGTAAATAAGACGATGAACTTGCTGAATAATTTGATTACATATGATCATCTGAGTTCACGGAATCTTGGACTCCTGTGTGATACTATTAGAGTAACCAAACATTCAGGTCTTTTAAAGGAGATTAAAGGAAAACTACCATCATTCCCGGATGTGAGGGAAGGAAACATTTCAACAAAATTCACACCTCACAGACAAAAGCTAATGGAATTTGGAATGGTACTGACCCCATCCGATGTGACGCAGATCGATGAGTTGTATAATACACCTCCTAAGGACTATACAGATGGCTGGGAAATGATCACTGATCTTGAAGACAGACTCATAATCATGGAAGGAAATATGAATAAATTCATTGAATTGTTGAAGATCCTAAATCTCCGCCTGGCCATTGACGCACTAACAACATGAAGGTATTCCTCATTGTTTTAAATAACCATGACATGGGTGTTATGTTACATTATTTTATATTGTAAATGTCGTTATGTATAAAGAATGGCTTGAGAGATCAGATTATTATTATTATGTTGCCTACATTCATATACAAGTTTACCGTAATTAATCCTCTCTTTTTTTAATGCAGATGGACTTGATTCCTAAAAAATATTTTGTGTACTGTACCTTCTATTAATATAATAAAAGACAGATTATAGTGGATTGATAAACTGTACTGACTTGTCATTGTACTGTTATTCTTGGGGGGATTTTGTAAATTGCAATTAAAAAAAAACCAAACAAAAGCAAGTTGAGACAATCATTAATTTAATTCATTGATAGATCAAATTATTGTAAAGAGAAACCGAATTATCTTTATTTTGCAGTATGTTCTATAACATATGTGACTCATATGTGACAGTGAAACTGAAATAAGCTACCTCGTTAAATAATATATACTCATAGAAAATTACTCAACTTGTTTGTAACATGTGTTAAATTGCTAAGGCTATTTTTGGAATAATCTATAAATTTATTGGGTGCTTTTTAAATGGAGCAAATCAGAATTGAGGCAGACGAAAGTTGGTAAACACAATTGGAAATTTTTATTTATTAATCAAGTAAATCTAAATAATCAATAATAATCATTTTATGAAAATGTGTTTTTACAGGTTGATCAAAAAGTATCAAAATGGAATTATAACCATGCTGAAATTATTGTACAATGACGTTGATCCGCTAGGCTCCACGACCACGTTGGACTTGTTGAAGTTATTGAACCGCAATGAAATCCTAGTGGATATGATTATTGTTACTGATACAATGTTGTGAAGGGAAAGTCAGTGATCTACTGTGTAAGGCTTTCCACGAAACCAATGTGACGTCATTCTCAGTTCATCGACAGAATCTGATCAAACTCGGTCGAGTAATTTCGCAAGATGACGTTAAGACGCTGGGTGGACTCTACAATTTACCACCGAGTCGATACAAAGACCAGTGGATTCTCATACTGAATCTGTAATAAATTAGAGTAATTCGTAGAAATCAAATGAAGTCATTCATTGATGATCTAAATGAAATTGGACTGAATCAAGCAGCTACAGAATTAGAAAAAGAATTAGAATTTATGACGACACCCATGACGACATGTATGACGACATCTATGATGTCATCTATGATGACATCTATGACGACTGAATGAATGAAAAAGCGCAATGTACATCTCATGGTCAGGCATGGGTATATTATTGTTGTATATATAGTGAAAACAAAGATAAAATCCTCTGTTGCCTAAATGGTATGACGCTTGACGAAATCGCGAGAGATTGTTGGTTCGAATCATCCCGCGAGGGATGATTACTACCATAATAATAAGGAACTTTCGTTGATAAACTATGTTTTATATGATATTATCATGTTTCTATTTATTTGAGCACTGTATTAGGCTATTATCTATTTGATTTATACATTATTTGTGTTCCCAGTGCTAAGCAGCAACTTGATTGAATATTATTTCCTATGATTTACCAGCTGCTACTAAGCTATTAAATAGTTTTAAAAAATTGCTAGCCTATGTGTGAGCCCTCAAGTTGTATGAAAATATCTTTGATATTTTCTGAAGGAGATTGCTGGCGGGAACATTTTCATTTTAATAAAGACATAGGCCTATATGCGTAATAAAAACAGAGATTATAATAGCACAGGTTTAAAATGATTTCTTGCTTCAAACAAAGTGTCTATTCGTAGAAGTCTTGTAAAGATAAGCCTATCCACAAGTGATACCTTTGACTTTAAATTAACATAGATAGAAATATGTTAAATACAGACACAATGTACCATTTAAATAGGCCTTAAAACGTAAAATAGTGTAAAATTTTAATAAATATATGATATAATTAATTAATCTGTTAATTATAAAAGAGTATAGGAATATTTACCGGAAATAAATAATAATAATCATTGTGATTATTGTTCCACGTTTTTGTAGCAATTTTGGACACTATTGATCAGAGGTTTTAAGCTTAAAAGATGTCAAGCCTGCATGTTTCGTAATTCGACATTGAATCCACATAAATATTAGTCAAGGTAACAGCTAATGATAATTGGAGCCAGAGTAATTGGAGCCAGAGTAAGAAAACAAAAATAAATTTAAAACATAAGTTGTAAGAAGTACAGTAAAACCAAATTTAGTTCTTTAAAAGCTGACATAATTGCTGACTATAGTATTGCATATTCATTGATTCAAGAGATTCATTGCACATTTCTCATGGAGTATGGGATGAATGAGTTCAGATATCTGCTTGTTCTGTATTTGTGGCACATTAAGTCTCTTTCCAGAACGCAACCAGCTATAATTATCGAATAAAAGATTAGTTTTTATACATTATTATTCATTTTGCTTTTCTATTATTTTTCTTACACATATATTTTCTCGAGAGATCTGCTCGTTCAATTTTTTCAGCTCTATATATACTCTCTGAATATTCATGCAGCCTAATCGGATTATCAAAACATGACAATGTATCCATAGACATTAACGCTTTCAACAACGAAAGTGTTCTACATTTTAAGTATTATTATTATTGTGGACTCTAAAAAATCTGAAGGTTTTGCAGTCTAACTTTCCCTTTGTCAACGATGACCTTACACTGCATAGACATGCACCCATTATCCAGACTATCAATTTCTATTTGACAGAAACATGTAAAATGCCTAAATATGGTCATGATGACATCACATCATGACCATGTATAGGCACATCATGACTATATATGGGCATACAACAAAAATAGAATAAGTACAGTAGCACCTTCTTTAGACTAACGAAATTTATTGAGCTTTCGTAGCTTCATCGGGAGACACAAGGCATACAACAAGATTGAGTATTGTAGTAGTAGTAGAAGCTAAATGAACGTTTACAATCAAGGCATACAACGGTTTTGTTTTCAAAGGAAATTTTATAATCCTTTCTGTCTTGCTTTATTCAGTTTCAAATGCCTTAAAATAAAAGTTGCATTTACATAAATAGATAAAACATCCATCATTTTTCAATCAATGATGAATTCAATCAACGAATGAACAGTATGGCGTTGTGAACATGCTTTACAATAAGCTTACTGCCTACACTGTCAATAAAATACATTTATGCACTTGTCAATTGTAGTCCCTCTCCCCCCCCCCCCACGGACCTGGGCCATAGCTGACCACTGACGGAACTGAGCCGGGGTTGTGTCCCTGTAGTGCCTGGACTATACCTAAAATTAACCCGTAGATACGGTAACCGACCTCGTAAGGGCCAAAAATGTTACAGGTTAGATTAGCCGGGGTAGTAGTGTCAAACCGGGTCGTCCTACCTAGCAGCAGTGTCGTATCTAGCAGTATTAAAATGGGGGAGGCTGGTGTGAGGGCGCGACCAAAATATGAGGGGGCGTGGAATTTATTTCGGTGGCCACGCCCACTGAAAAATATTGCTTCTTAGATTCCCGAATACACGTTAACCGTGACAGATATGTTAAAGTATATCTCTTGAACGCAGTATTTAAGAAGTGAGATAATACCATAATAAACAAAACTAAACTTTTATTGTCGATTACGATTTCTTGCCTTAATTAAAATTACCGGATTGTTTTAACAATAGATAGTTTTATTTTAAATAGGCTTACATCAACAGTTCTGCATGCACCAGGAAAATTACTATGCTAGACCTTTCGAGGCATCGAATCATACCAACAGTTTTAGAATAATTTATGTGTGTGTTTTTATTATGTGTGACAGCGACCATTTTAGTGACTTTTATAAATATTGATTATTATTATTATTATTATTATTATTAATATTATTATTATTATTAGTTGCTGTGAAATGAAGGACGAATAAATACATAATATGGTGTTTTGATGAACGTCAATTATAAAGGGAAGTTTAGAAGGAGAAAGCATTAACCCATTTTCTTGAGCATAAGCCTAGCATAATTTTTTTTGCTTCGAAATCTTCGAATGGGGGGTGCGACTGGGGGGGGCAAGCTTTTTGTGGGGCGTACACTCCCCCACGCCCCCCACCTTGGATACGCCACTGTCTAGCAGGGTCGTCCATTACAGATTTGATCAAATTTTATACAATGCTGTTTTTCATTTTTGTGAAGGGGGAGGGAGGGGGAGTTGAAGGGTCCAGAGGGATGGGTGCAGGTTAGACGGGCAAACGAACGGACGACATATAGAAGCCCTACTTTAGTACACAGGACTGAATACCGGTACTGTACTTCATTTATATAAGAAATCCGGATCCTGACCATTGTTGACGCTTATTACTATGACGCTTATTACTACTCGCTTAACCACAGCTCCACTCTGTGTGAGCGATTCAGTAAGTTATATAAGAGAAGTGCCTGGGGGTTGGATCTTCACATGTACCCGTAGGTCTCTGTGGTCTAATGGGTATTATATTCACCATGCAGGTTCAAATCCCAGAAGAGAAACTTTTCCATACAACTGAAATAAAGAAACTTATCATTGATGAGCTATGATTTATACAATTATTTAATTATTTTATTTTTTATTTTTTTTGGAAAGCTATATATTTGGAAAAGTAACATTCATAACAATATACTATAATTGATTGTATGCTGAGGATGGGAGGAAAAGTATATAAGCTGGGTCAAGAAAATCCCTCACGTAGGCCTCCGCAGCGCCGCCATTAGTGTGAACTCTCATGGCTCAAAAATCGACGCGGAAATCCAATTCGTGATAACAATAGCTTATTGCATTGTGACGTAGATCCGTTTCTTACTACTGTACTACTGTATATGAATATCAGCTAACGGTCGAACGAGCCAACTATTGTTCCTCGACACAACGCTAAGCACAAATCCACACTACATTACATTTCCGAAGGCCATTTTTGTTCCTAAAGGTGCGTACGATTAAACAGTATATTATTTCCTTAGGGCTATAACTATATATTGACACTTTCATTTAGGTTTTTGAAATACACTCCCAAAAAGATTGTAGACAGAAAATATTTACCATTTGCCCCACCCAGCTTCTGTTACTATTTAGATGGATAGACCTACCAGAAGCGGATTAAGTAACGCGGTTCTTACAATATAGGAATCGTTACTTATATATTCACGTATGGGTATATTCACGTAACCATAGGCCTATATTCACGTCATTATATGTGAATTGCAATGAGATTATACAGATTTAGAGTGGTAGGAGCATGGAGGTAGGCCTATGGTAGGAGGATGTCATTGTTGAGGGTGGGAACTGTAGGCCTAGTGTCTGTCGAGGCATGTGGACAGATTTATCAAACTATAAATCAGCTTAAATTCGTCTGAATAATTATATAGTATATATTGTCGGATGATACAATATTTCTAAATCAATTATGTATTTAGCCGAATGATTTACAAAGGCATACAGGAAGTAGAAGCGGAATAATTCAAAATCATGATTGAGGCTGTGCACTCATGAAACAGTCTGTAGTGCAAAATAAAATGTTGAGTTTGTAACCTAGTGTCTTTGATTACTTATATATATATATTCATATATACAGATATACATATAAATAAACATATATACATATACATATATACATAGGCCTATTATACATATGTACATATATACATATACATGTACATATATATGTATGTAGGCCTATATACACATTTATACATATATATATATTTATATATACATAAATATACATATGTGCATATATACACATATATACATATATATACGCACATACATACATATATACACACATATACACACACACACACACACACAT
>NW_022708279.1:309390-323011 GCF_011630105.1 Anneissia japonica | reverse complement strand
ATACACATTATATATATATATATATATATATATATATATAATTATATATAATTATATAGTATATATTGTCGGATGATACAATATTTCTAAATCAATTATGTATTTAGCCGAATGATTTACAAAGGCATACAGGAAGTAGAAACGGAATAATTCAAAATCATGTGACGAGTTGTTCGAAAGTTGTTCGAAACTTGTAAAGTTTGTGTGTGTTAAGGTTCTGACTTATTCGTTGCATCTCGCTAATCGACACGTCATACTGTACACACGCCACGAAGTACCTATAACGATGAAGTATCTACCGGAAAAAGAGTGAGTATGTGTAGGACTCTATTATAATAATTTTGATTAATTAATTAATTAATGAGCGACACATTAAAAGTTGTTATGCTTTTTCCATTATGTAGTGAATTTAATTTTAATGTGATTATTACAGTGTGGTTATTTTGTTTTAGCAATATCTAACCTTTAACGATTTGTTTATGGTTATGAGGATAACGGTGATGTGATGAATTTATATTCATGAGAAACCTGGTTTAATTAATAGGCCATTCAATAAGGTACAATGACATGTGGAAGAAAAACAATTCATTGATAAACATTGTCTTGCTTGTTATGTCACAGAAACAAATTAGTACAGGCTATAAACAGAAAGGACTGGCCAGCAGTAAGGAACACCCTTGAAAATGAACCACACCTTAATGAAACTCATGACGAGGCAAGTACTCAGTTATATTTATTTAGATATTCAAAATCTATAATAAACATTATTGGTTTAATTAAATTTATTTCATTTTTCTTCATTTCAAATATCCCAATTAAAATAGTGAGCCATTGTATGGCTGTAGTAATTGTCTCTATAATATTATAGCGCGCGCCTTAGACCTACATACAAGTTTTAGTAGGTAGGCATACAATTTTAAATCAATATCATATATTATAGACTAGAATTTCAGTAACAATCATCTATCTGAACATAAATCGTGTTTACTGTAATCAGAGATTTCAGTATGAATTATTATTGATAAAGATACATACCGGTAATCAACAAATTACTGTAAAGCAATTTAAAAAAAAATGAAATTCCTGATTCCATGCTAAAATTAACCAACCATGAAGAGATGGTTATTTAATAATAAAGTTGGATAAACCTTTGAGCCGATAAGAACATAACCAGGAGCATAATAAAATTGCAGTAAAATAAATTTAAAGAATAACAATCGATAGCATTTGAAAAAAAGTAACGGTTGATTATTTAAAAATCTACAAATTAAATAAACAATATTGATGATTTATATGCAGAAAATATATATTAGGCCTATTCAATTTAACCATGATTGAATATTTGGCCATCTCAGAGGCGAGGGGTCTATTTGAAGTTTTTGTCTTCATACCATTATTCTAATATTGTAACCAATATTATTATAAATGGTAAAACTATCTAACGCTGACACCAACACGGTATTCTTAGTCTAGGTTTTGGGGCTTGAAAATATCCTCTACACAATATTATTCACACTGTACTTTAAGTACAAACCGTGTGGCCAATATTCATTTAATTTCTATCAAGCCTACAAATTAATTCGTTAGTTAATAGACTTCTGCGAAGATTCCCCTGATAACTAAAAATACAAGTTTAGCGCCCTCTGTTGTTCAACAATATAATGCCTTTGTACTTTAATATTGGGATGGCATTCAATATCATGTTGAATCAATATCATACTATTTACTTCGCCTTACAAAAACCGTATACAAAGTAATCTAATGATGCGTTTATAAAAATAGATACAGGATAAAAACGTGCAGAATTTTTTAATACGACTAATATCAATGTGTAATACACATGTTTTTCGTTAAATTGTGAATAAAATAATAATATTAATAATAATTGGCGATGAATGGCTATAAGTAAATTTAGGCCCTAAGTAAATCAATCTAATTAGACGGGTTTGAATTTACGTGCTAATTAGATAATTGTTTTGAATGATATATCGTACTGCTGATTTAAATTGGTCTCCCTCTTCATTTCAAATGTCCAAACTTTGATAACTTTCAGTCAATTGTGGAATGCTTTCTTGTTCCTTAACACAATAAACTTGAATTTGGATAAAATATTAACCAGCGGTACTTAAGAAATTAATAAATTTTAGTAACAGTATCATATTCATAAGAATATGGGAACAATGATATCTAGTTATTTTAAAATCCAAACTCAAAAAAAAAAAAACGTTCATGTGTTAGCGAATAGGCCTATGTTTGGAAAATATTATTTTATATATTAATTACTTACATTGTATATTTTATTAGGTTAAAAGTTTCATTAAAAAACAAGCATCGGTAATTTACAGACGTACAAAATAATACGTTCTAATATTCCTTGACTACTAAAATGGTCATGTGGTATTCAGTCTAGGGGCTTTAATAGGCCTGCTCTAAAGATCTATCTATACCCTAACTATTTCTACTTAGACTAATTTTACTCGTGCACTTCTGTTTAATGAGTACATACATTACGTACGTTAAAAGAGTGTGTATCACTTGGGAGAAACACAATTAGACCAACATTAAAACAATTTCATTTACACTCGCCGTTGTCAAGTATTCTCCTTTTTTTATAAAATTAATTATAATACATGGTTCACGCAATTTTACATAGGCCTACTATACTATACTGGCAAAACATGGACATGCTAATATAATTTGTTAAAATACTAATTACAAACCATTTCCCAACAACTAAACGTTTATGTTTAGACCTATTCACTAACACCGGTACCGTACTCCCTTTTTAATATAACTTATAAATAATTACATGTTTCACGCACGAAATATTTACAAGGGGCATAAAATATGGGCGGACTATAATACTGTACTAACAAAACATATACATGCTAATATCATTTTTAACATACTAAACATGACGATGGTCCAACAAAAAATAAGTTTAATATGTCTAGACCTTTTCACTGACACAGTACACCCTACTCCCTTTTCCAAATTACTTCTAATATTACAGTATTCTTCAAATGATTGCGCGTATTATAAGACACATTTTTAACTGTTTATGATATAATTATTCTTTAATGATATTGGAATACCATCGTACTATTGAAATTATGAAACTCTTAAAAAATAATGTTGGTAGTTGTATGTATCGTAATTCAGAACAATTCTTGTTTTCGTATAAGATCGGCGCCACGCCATTAATGTACGCCGTGTCTCGCCACGCACCAGATGACGTATTGGAGAATATGATAGAAACGGCGTCTGTAGAGAATTTAGGACAACAGCAGGTGAGGGGAATTAGATATCACTGCATTTTAAACATCACAAGCACACAACATATATACAACATACAAATAACAATTACAGTCAATTACAGTTATTTATTACAAGTAGGGTTGAAAATGATACTTTTATTTCATGATTTATTTGACATCTTTTCAACACAGAAAAAAAAACAATGGCCATTAGGATGGATATTCAAAATGAAAATTATAAAAAATATATTTTGCATTGACAGAAAATATTGATGTTTGATTTTGTTTTTATTAATACAGTTTACTGTATTGGTGACAATAAAATTGTTTCACAAAAAAGGTCTTTTGCTAAAAAAGTTATTTGGAAATAATTTGTGTGTAAATATAGGCCAATTGATACAAAAACACATTTCAAAAATACATAAATAATGCAATTAGTATTTAATAATAATGAATGTAATAAGTAATGTATGTGTGATGTTTGTGAGTTGTTATGTGCTGTTGATATGTGGTGTGTGTGTATAGTTTCTTGTTGTTTATTATTTCTCTCATCATATTCTACATTTTTCTTTTAGCGTTTTGGTGGTTCCACTATTCTCAATCTCTTGGCATTCTTCGCACGCGTGTCAGCAATGAGATGCGTGTTGGAAAGAACAAACAAGAACATTAACACACAAGACGACGTGAGTAGAGTAGAAGAAAATATCACTTTATTCATTGCTAACAAATTAACTTTAATTCACTCACAAACACATTAACATCACCTTCTAATTTAGTATAGTAATCTAATATTATTGGATATAATACGGCGTTATAATTTATCATCTTTACAACTTTTTGAGATTAGGCTTATGTTTACTTTTTTTCATTATAGACCTTTAACTACTGAGTAAGTATAGGCCTACCGTACTGCCCGTCAAGTATTATAATGTAACTAGCAATATTACAATAATATGCTTTTGAACACCATTATATTGGATTACTATTGTTATATTGTCATCATCGGCATCACATTCGTTATAGTATTAGCTTGAATAATGTCATTTCATTATTTTAATATTTATTAAAATTATTTGTCCTCATGATATATCATCATCATCTTAATATTATGATCAATGTTAAAGAAATAAATTTTAATGCCTAATATTATCATTATTGCATAGTATAATTGGCAATACTAAAGTATTAGGCCTGTGGTTATTAGGCCTATATTATTTCAGGTACTTTTACGTTGGCGTAATAGGCCTATCTGTTAATTTATTCTTGTGTTGTGCGTGCACGACAAACTTGACGTTGATTATCATTCCATTGCAGTTTGGACGCACACCACTACATGACTGTCTAGGTGATTGGGGGATGCTGAGTAGTTATGAGGAACACAGACAGACGGCAATTTGCCTGATCACCTACGGCGCGTCTGCCGCCATAAAAAATAAGGTAATATCATGTCAATGACTTTAATACAACAACGGTGTATGAAACTACCAGAAACATTTTTACTAATCAAAACCAACGTAATAAATATAAATTCATAAAACATTATATCAATTAAAATCATAGCACACAATGATGTTTTTTTTTAAAGTATGATTTCAATAAATATTTTTAATTGTGATGTGATAATAATTTACAACAATAGTTATAAAGTTGTAATGTTAATAGTGTTGATTATTTGAATGATTATCTATATCATTTTATTATATGATTATTTTATTAAACCAAAATATACCACTGTTTTCGGTCGATTTAATTTATAACCGTCTGGCAATGAAATGGATCACCGCGTGCTCGTGTTTGTTATTGCAGGATGGAAAGACGCCTCTTGATGTGTATGATGAAAACGAATGTAAACGATACGAAGACACCACAAGAAAGAAGAAGAAGAAAGAATTAAGAGATTTACTTGAAGGTACAATAACACTTAACTTACACATTTATTCTATTATTTTTATAATAATTCGACACAATAATATTATTTTAAACAATGTTACCTAAACGGTCTAAGAAAAGAACGAGCCATTTAACGAACGTCAGTAATAGTATTCCCATTGTCTGTTATAATACTGTAAAAAATGTTATCGTAATTAATCAAAATACATGTAATTTAAAGGGTGAATTTAATAACAACTATTAGTATAGAAAGACAACATACTAAATATTTAATAATTTGATTTTTTTTTTCTTTGTATGAACTATCAACTCTATCAGAGGTTTTAGCCAGGGGTCCCGATGCTGTCAAAGCATTCAAAGATGCAACAGACGGTGAAATAACAGTTAATTCAAGACTGACGTTTCTTGGTCAAGAGGGTTTAGGAAAGACATCTTGTGCCAAAGCCATGCTTGGGAAAGAGTAAGTAGGCCCACCGGATGATTTTGGTATAACTTTTAAAATGTACGCATGTCAAGTGCGAGATGAAACTGAACATTTAAATTTCCTTTTGAAAATTACCAGATTCTATAACGTCAGGTGGAGTTTTATTAGTAATTAGACAACTGCTTTGTAGACGATCCTTATAAAAGTGAGGAGAGCCTCCAACAACAAACAAATCTTTCTTTATTCTGGAAAGCTCACTTCAATACAGTTGATGTACTGATCTCCCAAGAAAGTTAAGAAAATTAAAGAAATAATAAAAATTGGCTTCTAGCATTTTTCGGGTAGAGTGATCATGATTTGATTACTTAAATATAATGGGGCAGACTCCTGTAGACATTTAAATATCATAAAATATCATATCGTTTTCCCATCTGTCATGGACACACTTCCAGTTTATCATAGACACTGCTCAGTAATGGGTGTACATAGCCTATCAGCATAAAGACAATTCTAGCTAGTATATTTTGCAGAATCTGAAGGCGATTAATTTTTACAGAACTAAAACGTGATATGACAAAAACATTACTACAATTATCAAAACAAGGAAGTACAATTACATTAGCAAGCAGTCTTAACGCAAAATTAGGATAATCTACGAATTATGCCAATACGTTGTTATAGTCTTAAATAGTCAACAACACTAATTTATGTTATGATATTCATATTTGTAACCTATTGCATATGCTATATAATAATTCATGGCTTTCACTGACAATGCTAGTAATTAGTATTATCATTATTCTTATCGCTATCGATCATCACCCTTCTCATTATTGTAATTATTAATAGCCATTTTTAATGTGTTGCTGCAAATTCAAATATAGATTTAATGAAACAGAGCCGTCAACTGATGGCATTGATACGACGACTGTCTTTCAAATCGATGAGGATTACAACAAATTGGAGCAGAAAGATGTAGACGGTATGATTCTTAATACAAAGATTTAAACGATGTACAATTTAATTAACAAATTAACTGCTTAATGTAATGTATTAGTTATTTTGATTATTCTTTGATTTTAATTACCCCTTCTTTTGGTGACTGCAACTGTGACAGATTGTGAAGTAACCAAATAGATACGAGATGACGGTATCGATGAAATTGACCCCACTGATGAAATTGTTCCTAAAATGGATGGAAGTTTCAATGTACTGTTTTTGAGAAAATATTTCAATCTAAGCTAATCATATTTAAGAAAATGTTAAGTCACATTATACTTACCGTAAGTCTCTCATATAGGCCTATATGACAGTGACAAGACAGATGCGGTTTCAGAAAATATAACAGAAAGCAATCATTGACTTTTTTCTTTTTTTTTTCTGCCAAAGCAATAATTATTTAATAGTAAAATACATAATACCAGTGATTTTCAGAACAAATCAAATCAGCATATTCATATTCAAAATATAAAAAACAATGTATATTAGACCACTTTTAAGTTTTCTTAAGATTATCATTTCACAACAGAACAATTTTTCTCAACTACAACAGTTCTTTTCAGAACTATGTGGTGTACCACAAGCTTTAACATATATGTTATTACTTCACCATGCGAACCTTCAAACAATACTTAGAACAATTTTTACAATCAATTTTTACAATCAATTTTCTCCCTTTTACAGTATTTAAGTAAAACAAAAATTGTTTCCTTAATGTTAAGAGTGCTGTCATCCTTGACTTTTAATCACACAGCCATCGGGAAGAGGCACCGCCCAATTCCTCCCCTCTGTGTTCCCTCCGTTTCCGTTCCCTCGTCCGTTTAAAACGTTTGTCTTGTTACCTGCACAAGTGCCGTTTTCTAGACCCCTCCTGCAAATACCCTAATCCCTCAGCTTTAATGTGTACATTATTTTGTAATTTTCTGCAGATCTCTCTGTTGTTAAGAAAAGAAAAATACAACACTCGGACGAATTACTTATAACGAAAAAGCTCAAGACAAGTGAACAAATAGCAATGGAAGGTATACTAATGTTGTCTTTTAAAATTATTCAATTTGATATGCACTGATTTTGAATGTAGTAAATCAGAAATGTAACAATAGCAAAAAAAAACAACATATTAATGGAAAAATGTTATATAGCATAAATATTGACATTTTAAATTACTAATTATTTTTAGCATTATCGGATGAGGAATTCAGCATTCTCAATACTTACATCTCACAATGGTATGACAGCCACAAATGTCTTCCTATGCTGAAAGTGTTGTTTAGAGATAAGCTGGACAATCACGAGCTATCACAAGTAAATGGCACGATGGACTTGCTGAATAAAATATTGGCACGTGGTCATCTGAGTTCACAGAATCTTAGAATCCTCTGTGATACCATTAGCGTAACTAAACATTTTGGTCTTTTATTGAAGATTAAAAAAAAACTACCATCATTCCCGGATGTTAAAGAAGGAACCATTTCAGGCTCATTCACACCTCACAGACAAAAGCTAATGAAATTTGGAATGGTACTGTCTTCAGGCGATGTGAAGCAGATTGATGGATTGTATAATAAACCTTGTAAGGACTATACAGATAGATGGAGCATGATCAGTGATCTAGAACACCAACAGATTATGAGTGAAGATAATATAAAAAAATTCATTGATAAAATGAAAATCCTCAATCTTCCTCTAGCAATTAAGGCACTAACATAGGTATTTTAAACTTTTTTAAATGGGTTTTATACATACTTTTATATTATAAATATTATGTTAGGTTGACTGGTAGAACACAAATTTATTAAAATATAACAAAATAACATTGTACATTGTTCTTTTTTTTAAATCTTATTGCACTTGGACATATATATACATATATATATATATATATAACACATCTAGATATATATATATATATATATATACATATATATATACATATATATATACATATATATATATACACATATATATATAAATATATATATACATATATGTATATACGTATACATTTATGTATATATACTACTCGAGGGGTGCAGAATGATGTTACTGCATAATTTAGGTGTGGAAGTATAAACGAATTGCAAATTGTAATTAATATATTGGTAGGAAGAAACTTTTTAAATCTTTAAATGACACCAACGGTTTTTGAAATATATTTAGCAATGTTAGAACTATGGTGAACTATTATTCATTAAATTTATATACAATTAATAATTGTTTTAATTAGGCCTTTACTGGTTGTATTTTTATATACAGATACACCTTGTTTTATATATATGTGTATTATAACTATGTTTATTCCTATTTTATTGAAATCATCGGTACTCAAAAAATGAAACTGTAAAGTGTACATGCATAATTGTACCGTCAGCCTGAAGGTTGTCGACGTACGTAATTGTAATAATATAAACATTATGTTTTGTAAACCTAATTTTCTTATGTGTTAATGTTTATTTAATGTGTATGTATATATGCATGTATGTATTTTTGTATATGTATACATGTAATAATAATAATAATAATAATAATAATAATAATAATAATAATAGTCTTATATAGCACATAATACAAGAAAGTTGCCCCTTTGCACATTGCATTAAAAAAAAAAGAAGAAACATAACCATGAAACATCCTAATACTATAAAAAAAAAAAAACTAATAACGAAAAAGAAGAATCATTTCCACTGCTCCGTACTCCAGCATTTTGAAGCCCCTAAAGTTAGGGGCTCGCTGGAACAATATTCACAGGAGCTTTAGTGAAAATCTAGCTAGCCTATCCTACAATTTAATAAGTAAATAAGATGTGAGAGCAAGTTTGCTGAGTGGCTAAACACCTAAACGAACGGCGAAAAATATGTTTCAAAAATATGCTTTTTTTTAAGAGACTTCTTGAAAATTTCCACTGAAGTTGAATTTTTGAAATGTCCTCCCATAAGAGAAAAAAAATTATGGTGAACAAAGTGACAATCAAATACTCCAGGGAACTTTGCAACATCTGTTTGATTAAAATTATATGGTGATAGTTTATACGGTTTATTTCTTTCTAAAAATAACATACTTCGTTTTTTTAAATATTAACTGTTAATTTGTTGGCCATTTAGACAATTTTGAAAGTTCACTTTCCATAACATTGTACGTTTGGCGTAAGCTTTCGTTATTATACTGGTATCATCAGCAAACCTTACCAGTTTTAATGATTTACTAACATAAGTTAAATCATTTACATATTGGAGAAACAACAATATTTCTGTCTTCATTTATTCAGTTTAAAATGCCTTACAATAAGATTTGCATTTACATAATAGATACGAAACATTTAATTATCAATCAATGATGAGAAGTATGGCGTGAACATGATTTATAGGCCTACTGTCTGTCAGTCAGTGCAATACATTTACGCCACATATAATTAATAGATACAGTAGGCCCTAATATTAATATATCGTTGCTAATGATTTAAAGTAAAACATATAAAATAAAACAAATTTTAAATTGCTTAAAAATATAGGTTTCCATCTATAGGTACCTATATATTATCATCAGATTTTAATACATAGTATTTATTCTAATACATTTTATTTCACATGATTAAATACCCCATTCCCTCTTTTTCGTTTACTCTTGATTTAGTTATCACTCATTATTGTGAAATTCCTTTCTATTGTCGTTAGCATTCGTGTGGTTGGCACTCTCACAACTAGATGCTAATGCTTCCGAAAAAGAGAGCGGCCTCGTCGGCCTACGGTCACAACCAGTTTTCATGGTTGTCGATATAGAGGGCGGAAACACTTCTTTTTCTTCCGGCTGGTTTCTATTCTGCAGAGTGTCTGTCGATTCGTTTTCCAAACACAGATGCGCACGCCGTTTTCTTACTGGTTAACAGTAGAATTATCCATGAAATTAAATACATTACAATTACATAAATACATATATTATGAATGATATTCATAAGACATTAAAATTGTCTTAGATGTCATAATATTATTCTAAGTAGGTTTATATTAATGCTTAGGCCTATTTCATTTCATTTCATTTTATCTGGAACCTAAGGAGTTATTCTCACGTGATACATTTCATTCGAGTATGATATTTGATATTAATTTATGACTGTTTTAGTCATTATTTCTATCTTAGTCGTGCAATAAGGAGATGAACTACTTTCAGAGATGTTCATCCGTTCATCCTTCCCTTCATTAGCGGTTGCCTTCAATTTTTCATTTTTGTTCTTGATGGTAAATACTAGAATTTCAACAATTAAGACAGTAAACACGTCAGCACTACCAATTTTCTTTCCGGTTACTACTATTACATTATATTGATAGTTGCCAGGGTGAAAACGCAAAGTAGTCAAGTAGGCCTATATTATCTAACCTTTGTACATGTCTGTGTAGTTGATGAAAGCGTTGAGGGAGTCCCACATGAGATATGGGACGGGTTTCCTATTTTCTGACGAGGGAAGCTCTTCTGCCTCAATCACTCTGGAAATTATACTTTGCTTAATGTTTGAAGCAGACTCCATCGGACGAGGTAGCTTTTTATCCGGTACCTTCAATTGGAATAGCAATAAGGAAGTAATCTATTGAATCATCATAATTATTTTCTTCATCATCTGAACATCTGTGTGACTGCTTCATGATCTCATCATCATCATCATCATCATCATCATCATCACCATCATCATCATCAAAACTATTTCTCCCTCATCTTTATCATGACAATGCGTTAAATTAAATGCATTAATCCGTTTCACATTAGGCTAAAGTCGGGCATTCAGTGCGTCGTATGACCGTCGCACGACGAATACAATTTCGCTCCATTTGAGCGCTAGACAATGTGACTCCGTCTCATGATTGTGGGTGGCCGTGAACGGATCGTCATTAAAAACAATCCGTTGCGCGCGCTTCGTCGCGTTGGCGGTCTTCATAGAATCGCATTGCCCGACAACCGTCGGGCGCAGAGAGTACCCGGCTTTAAGCTACCAATAATCTAACTCACCAAAGATAAGTAAGTAGCTTTCCAATGGACACCTTTATTTATTTTTAAATAAATAAGAACAAGAAAGACTTGACGTTATTTTGATGTACCGGTATGTTATATATTTTAATAATTTTGTAATTTTGATTATATATTTTAATATATTTCACGAGTAGTATTGTTATAGAAAAAAGTTTTATTGAAAATTATATTGCAACATGTAATTGTCTTGTACTGATTCAATTAAATTACTATACACAGATTTTCCCACTAAGCATTCTGTAAAACTTACCATCTTTAAGCAGTGTACTCAAAGTCTTCGTTAATGTTCATGCAAAGAAAATTGAAACAATATTATTTAAGATTTATTTTAGGAAAAGTGTCTTGGTTGTTATATGGACATCTATTAGCCTATCATAATATTATTAGATTCAACATTGGAGATTGAGATAATAACATGTCTAGGCCTACCACACCAGGACAAGGCCTAAACCTAGGCCTATATATAATAATAAATTGTTCTTTTTACCAGTAGTATAGGCTACAATTTAGTAGTAGAGTAGAGGCCCGGTAGTTCAGTAAGTGGAGCATGGATTTAATCAATAAGAATAAGGCCTAGGCCTAAACACATTGTACAAACGGATGTGTCTGTAGAAGGGAATCGGCCTTTAGGTGTATCCCAGGTCTAGGCCACTAAGGCTTAGTCATTGAAACTTGAATAATTTGGCCTACCGACGTCCAGTATTTATTATTAATTTCATAAACCAACAACTTACTACAGCAGGTGCACTTTCAATTCCCAACCATGTTTCCATACCACATTGTTCGGCTTCCTCTTTAATCCGCATCTCTTTATTCATGATTTTGTGTACAACTACTCTTTTTAACTCAATATTCAAAAAAATATATAATAAATATAATGATTATTAAAATGAATACTGTTCCTTTCCTTCCCTGTAGCAGCTTAGCATTTTTCGTATTTCGCGTAATTTTGTAGTGCGCGTGCACATGCGTGCCTCATTGCGGCGCTTACCCATCATGCAGTTCCTTGTGTGCGAAGTTTTAGTGCGAAGTTTGTGCAAAGGTATAAACTTATCGGTATTCGTTACGCTTCGGGGGTGGGGGGTTTCTTTGGCTAGGAGTCAGTAACTACAACTGGTTACTTTGCTCATCCTCGTTATTTGTTTCAGTTAGGTCATGGTTAGGACAGGGTTAGGACAACTTCGGGTCTATCGCGAGTCGACGGGCTATCGAAATAACATGATGCAAAATGGCTTAATCCTAGGCTAAACGAAACTATTAATAGCTGATTAATTCTTAAAAATTAAATATTATTTCCATAAATTCCGGTATTAAATTAATAGTAAGCTTAAAGTGATACACACCAAATCGTAAAAAATGGGTTCAGGACCATTCACATCAAATTCGTACGATTTCCAATCTGGACTCTCGATCCAGAGCGATGGACCTCAGAGCCATGGCATTGTGTAGTGAAATATTATTTTTTCCTCATTAGACCTAAACAGTCGCCTCTTAATGCTCCGTCATTTTTATAACAGCAGACTACGTCGACTGCAAAAAAAAAAAAAAAAAAAAAGAATGGAACAAAATTAGCGTACAAAAAGTACCGTACCTATCTAATCGAAGTAAATAAAATCACAGAGCACCACCTGTGGACACTATACACAATAGCCGAAGGTCACATACCATTACCAGCATGATGATTAAGTCACCTGCATGTGACGTCATGAAAGCGCAAACCGAGCGCTAATACATGTATTGTTACATAGGCCTAGGCTATAATATGGAGAAAAAAACAGCATACTCTCCATGCACGATATTCCGTAGTAAATTACCGGAGATAAACACATCATTATTAAAGTATATATATATATATAATCATCAAAGAAAGGTAAATACAGTGTTCGAACAAAGGACATAATAATACATCGTGTAGCATAGCTCGCAACGAATGTAGTCCTGTAAATAAATGAATAAAGAAATTGTGTAATAAAATCCCTCTGGCGGGACACGAACCTGCGACCTCTCGCTGTCAAGGCGAGCGTCATAACCATTA
>NW_022708279.1:297152-309300 GCF_011630105.1 Anneissia japonica | reverse complement strand
CTTATTTTCCCTTACCCAAGTGAGGCCGACAGCACACAACTTGGTTATATAGTTATAAACAATTCAAGTTAGACTCATTATGATCGATTTGCAATACGCCCAGACATGAGCCAAATGACTAAAACGATATAGGCCTAAAAATGACCTAAACAACATCACTAAGCCCTAAAATAATTTAAAATTTACGGACATACTTACAACCGTCGAATGCTACGCCAACAAGACTTTACGCACACGTCTAGATTCCACGGTACAAAAACTTTGCGGTCACTGGTGCCTCTCATGGTAACCCGGAAGTTACATCACTGCTGATGTGGTAGAATCTCTCTTGGGGTTTTCCATATTTCCGTTCAAAAAACGTAACATCTCATTTCACGTTGTAAGTTCGGGCTCCGGACCGGATCCGGGCTTGATTTGAACGTAGCTTCAAGCCAACTATTTTTACCGTTTTGGTACTGTACTGATACCTTTGAATATTTATATCTTTTAAAATTCATCTTCACCCACTCTGTTCATTCTTACCCTATTTACCGTTGGAAACAAATCAAATAGGCCTACTTACTTTATTAAATTCAAATTGGGCCGTACTACCCCATGAGCGCATTTTTTGAACAATCTTTTTTTTTCACAACATTCGTAATAATTTTGTTTCTTAGGAGTGATGTTTTGCCCTACCTGACGTGTAATCGTACTGAATACTCTGTACGGTACGTCCCCAAATACTAGCAAGTGATTCGGGTGGGAATCGAACCCACGACCTCCAGGTATCTAGCCTGATGTCTTAACCACTAGACCACCGAGCTTGCGCTTGGTGACTAGTGATGAATTTGATCCCCTAATAGCAGCGGGTACTGCAAGTGTTATTAGGAAATGAGTTTGCGTCAGGAAGTAGGGCATAACATCCCTCCTATGATAATTTCATAATTTAATGACTTGCAGGTCGTGGGTTCGATTCTCACCCGAATCACTTACGAATTTTTTTCGCTAGTATTTGGGGACGTACGTACTGAGTATTTAGTACGATTACACGTCAGGTAGGGCAAAACATCACTCCTACGATAATGTCCTGAAGCAAACTCATTTCCTAACTTTGTTTCTATCTCGATTAATAATGAGTTTTAAAAACATGCCTTTATTTTCATTTTGCTTTTGAAGTCCTAATTTTTCTTCCTTCATTTTAGTTCTAGTAGGGCCTAGTCAGCTTTATCATTGTTTTGATTTTAGTTACTTTTGAATTGTACGTTTGTAAACATAGTTTCTGTATTTTTGCTGTATTTATGCAATAGGGCTTCCTTTCGAAAGTGTTGCTAGTCATTGAATGGATACTTTCTGCTATCGCAAGCAGCCGGCAAGAAGCTCGGAAATTTCTCCCAGGCAAATATATAAATTTAAACAAAAATATACTATGGTATACTGTCACAAGTAATGATTGTCAATCTATCAATTTAGAATCAATTAAATTAAACAAAAACAACTGGAAACGCTAAAGCGAGGACAATTAATTTGTGACATTTATTAAAACATGTTTGCTGTCCTCTATTATCGATTGTCAAACTTGTTATAATAATAATGTTATTTTTGCAATCTATTCAACTCGATAAACTAACAACGTTAGCCTACTATAGGATGTTAACTTATTTGACATGA
Source organism: Anneissia japonica (assembly GCF_011630105.1). NCBI lineage: Eukaryota > Metazoa > Echinodermata > Crinoidea > Comatulida > Comatulidae > Anneissia > Anneissia japonica. The sequence goes on along the minus strand of NW_022708279.1, from coordinate 307,653 downwards.
ACCAGGGACTGTATTTTGAAAAAAATTAGCTTTTGGCATTGTATATCCAGAGAACTGTTCCCTGGTATATCATTCATTGGACAAATTAAACAGCTTTCACACTGGCCATGGCAGACTCTTGCAACCACCAGTGAAACGACCAGACCAGCCAGCCAGAAAATAAACTTTCTGTACTTCAATTAGTTTATTTTCTTATACTTTATGGGTGCGTTTTGTGAGCAAACTGAGCCTTGGCGCTTAGAGGAATATATAGGGCAGAGGCCTGGTGGGGGTCAGTGAGATTCTCCGTCAAAGTAGCACTTTGAGGAACATATTTTTAATGGATTTCTGAAACCCATAATTCGTTAATATTTTAAATTTCCAATCATTTAGGTGTTGTAGGGACCTGAAGGTAAATGTAAAGTTTCTTATGATTTTGTTTGTTGCGTGCATTGTGTTATTAAATTGAAAAATATTATGCATTTCATTTGTCAGCTCTTTTAAACCGTTGCAAATAAATTCAATAAATTTGTTGCAAATTGATTAACTCTGTTGACTGCAGATTGATCAAACAAAAAAATGTGATATAATGTAGTCCTGCAGTGTATCGCCTTTCCCATGTCATCGGGTAATTTTCCGAAATCCCTAACAAACACTCAGATTAATGAAAATTTAGGCCTAAATAGGCCCTGTAATTTTTACGAATTATGCGTTCCATAAAACTTTTTGAATGCAGCACTCTCTCACTTGTTACGCTAACAAATTCTAATTTTGCGATGATTGAAATTTAAGTGGTGGCGCCAGTCAGTCAGTTAGCTAGTTGCCATCATCAAGTCTATAATTGCTCTCTGGGTTTCATATCTCTTACCATTTTATAACATATATTTTTTCAATATTATTATTAACTGAAAGAATACAAACGGAAGAACATGTTGACAGCTCTGAGTTGTTCCAAAGGTGTCAATCGGACGTTTTGTGTTATTTTTAGGTAATAGGGTGCTGTACATAATCTCTTTCTCAGATTACCTTATTATTCCACTCGATTCAGTCAATCGTAGTCTGTCAATTGCACAGGTCTTTATGTATTGACTCAGTTGACTGATTCCCCGACGGCTAGCGGTAACTCAATCTTTAGATGGCAAATAGGAATCGTTCTTCATGGTTTTTTGTTGCGTGTGAAATAAGAATAATTTACACAAGATTTCAATAGTTACTCTACACCTAATTGTTATCAGAAAAAAAAACCCCAGAAATATGACGAAAGTGCGGTTGTCGAATCGGTATATTAGAATAATGTTAATTTAATTGAACAACTTTCTTCTGTGTAATACAGTGGAGGTAATCCAGTGGAGATATATAGCATATATTGAGGTCCAACCAACGGGGGTAAAGGGGAGGTGGTGTGTTGATCTAACGAGAAGCTTCATCCCCTCCACGCCACCCCAGCCTTGACGCCGCCGCCTAGTGGGTAAATGGACCAGATAGATACTCGCTGTCTACCAGTGGAACTATGGAGAAAAAATACTAAATATTAAATATATTTCCATTGGAACTTAAAGAACGTTTATGTTTGTTTTAATAGAGCAGGGTGGATCCAGATGCACAATAAACTATGCGTTGTTATTATGGGATGTAATTATAGACACTAAAATGAGGATTATGATTAGGCCTACTACATCCACAAGCCAAGGACTCGATGTGCCCAAGGAGGTACAAAAATCCTCCTTGATTTGCCTGTGGAAGTAGAACCACAGTTATAGTAAAATGCTTATTCAATTCGGCACACAATTTAATTACAAGAACATGTAATAATAAAACAATAACAAGTAACAAAATGTAAATTATTGCCAAGCGCGAACTGAATCACTATGAACAATAATATGCCTATAGGCCTAAGTAGGTCTACCTCATGGTTAACCCCTCGTGTGTCCACCACCAATACGCACTGTGAAGGGGTTGCTGCAAGGAACTTGTCAGGGATGTACCTGGGCCAAAGGTGTAAGTACGTGTATTTCTTAATAGAGTAATATTTATAAGAGTGGGAGGAAAATCGGTGAATGACGCATATTAGGACAAAATCCTAATAATTGTCCATGTGCTTACTGTAGGTGAATCTAAATCAGTAGGCCTATCGACTTGAGAAGGGTGTATCTACTGAATTTGTATTAATTGTTTACTGGCTTATTAAAACCGGCAGTGCTTCCCAACGTTTTTGCGTTCGCGGACTCCTTTGGACATGTAAAATTGTTCACGTAACCCCATGTCTAAATATACTCACTTTCCATATCCCAACATTTTTTTTTTATGTATATGGCATTTCTAGGTGGCCGGAAATGGCACTGTCCGGCTCAAAATTTGAAGGTAATTTTATTTTATTCCCAATTAATTTTTAATTTATGTAAAATTTGTGGCGACTCATGGTTGATATTCCACCAATAAGATTATGATAGAATATGATTCGCCAAATTACGACATCTGGGATCTTGGAATTCGACATGGACAGGGAATAGGGGAATTACGCCTTCAGTCACACGCTGGTTGGGGCCGAGGTACGGTTTTTTTTAGGTTTATGGCACTTCTAGATGGCCGGAGATGACACTGTCAGATCCAAAATTGGAATGTGATATTCTGTTATCCCTAATTTACTTTTAATTTTTTTCAAATTTAGAGCTCTCTTTATTTTTAAAATTTGTTCAATATCCAGGAAAAAGCAATACAAGAGAAAACATGGAAACAAGATGACAATTACGTGAGGATCTATTTAGTATACTAAACATAAAAAATACATTTAAAAAAAACTAATTCAAAAGACTCTATTAGATCACCAATAAAATATTGGAATTAAAATATAAAACCAGTTAAAACAATTTACAGTGAACGAAGTCATGATGGGTATTTCATTATTGTCAAGGCATGATCACACTGTTCTAAGACAAGAGAAATAATTAAATCATGAACATTGTTCTAATAATCTAGCAGACCCCCAATTTTTTTCGCAGACCCCTAAATTTTTCGCGGACGAAAAAACGAAAATTTTTTAAGCAATTCAATTACCAGCATGAAGGCTAATGCTACACAATTTCCATATTATTATTATTTGCATAGATACTTAAACTTGCTAATAATTATAGATTTAAGTGGTCGCATGCATGCGGTCTTGTGCGTTCATTGTCACTATTATGTGACTGGAAGCTGGGACCCCACGGGTTCCCCTGAACCCCCAGAGGCCCACCCCACCTCTCCCTTCCTATTGGTGCAGTCACGCATTTCAAATCTTTCAGGTTGTTAATGTAATTTGCAAATAAGGTCCACGGTTAGGTCTCGCTACAGAAGCTGTCTCTTATACACATCTGGATGTGTATAAGAGACAGATATAAATACCTGTCATCCAAGACTGAATTGTTTTGGTCGGTATCACTGCAAATTGATAATTTATTTGAATGAAAAATTCTATTTTAGTATTTCTATGTTGGGATTTTTTCATGAAGTGCAGAAAGCATACCTCTCCGGACTTTTAAAACAAACCTAACTGACCAATCAGAACGGGGAAAAGAACGCGCAGGTCATTTTGTGGGACCATAGCAACAATATAGAAAAGAGTGAGCATAGCCGATAGGTTGATCACCTGTGGGAAATCCTGGGTCTACACATTAGTCTCAATAAAAAAATAAATAAATAAAAAAAATGACATCACGATTCTCGTCACGATTAGGCAATTTAGGGACTTTTTTTTTTTTTTTTTTTAATGAAGATCGATGAAATTAACACGGGCAATCTATTAAATCAGTTATCATCATCAAATCGATAATTCTATTTTCATCATTAAAAGAAAATAATGAACAGTTTGCTTTTAGAATGGATTGACGCAGGTAAAAGTCAGAGGTGAGAATTAGCGAGCCCCCTGAGTATGATGTGCAAACGAGTAGGCCCTCAATAAAACAACCCCACGCACGAAATGAAGGGCATGTTGCACAAGCAAACATACATTACACAAAACAAATTGGGATCATAATCAACCAAGTGGTGTATGTACATAGATAAGCCCAAGCCTCTCGTCACAAAGCCAACTTGAGGAATAATCATGTCTGTGACACATGGTCAAACCTTGCCACAAGGGGAAGAGCTATGCCCCGGGGTCAAGAGGTTATGTATATAGATTGAATTCCGTGTCTTCTCAATGCAACACCGCACATGAACGGCGTCTATGTACACATATATTCTATTATTGTTATCAGTAAATGGAATCATTGAAGTGACAAGCAAACACATATGACACTTAGGGGACATTTTAACACAATTTGGGATTCTTTTATTTACAGACACATTCTATCTATAATTTCTCACTCAATCTGGTGACAAGAAAAGGTCCCTTTACCTATAGGATTTATCAATCGCGCCTGTTGACAGTGGCGGGTCTTGATGATAGGCCTGCCGGCAGCACTGCCTCTCCATAATATTTGATTTTTTTTAATAATAGCTAAAAACACCAACGCTTCCTGGGGAATATTTTCCTCAATGCCGTATCAAATTTGGGGCTTGGTGGCGGAGCGTGAAGGTCACATGAGGGACTGACTAGGCAAGGGGCGCTAACTTGGGGAGTGTTGCGATTGGGGTCGAGTATTTTTTGAAGGGTACGTGATATAATTTTATAGATAACAATCGTCTCGCATCGTGCTGGACGGTCCCGCATTTCAAGATGATTTTGGATGAAACACGCATTTTGCAGATACAAAATGTAGCACAAGTCTATGCGTGATAACGAATTATCACAAATTTTGGGGGGAAATAAATTAAAAATTAGAAGAAATTAGTTTTATTAAAAATTTAAAAAAAATAAAAAATAAAAAAAAGTCATGCATTAGCAAGTCATTAGAAAGCTTTCGCTATCTCGTTCGAGAATCAATTCACCGAGAAACTTTCTCTTTCCCACCAAAACCACGCACTTAGAAGAATCTAGTGGTCGCATGCATGCGGTCTTGTGCGTTCATTGTCACTATTATGTGACTGGAAGCTGGGACACCACGGGTTCCCCTGAACCCCCAGAGGCCCACCCCACCTCTCCCTTCCTATTGGTGCAGTCACGCATTTCAAATCTTTCAGGTTGGTAATGTAATTTGCAAATAAGGTCCACGGTTAGGTCTCGCTACAGAAGTCTCTCAATTACAAACATCTCAATTACCAACTTTCTATTTTACGAACCTTTACGAAAATTATATTCTTTAAAGTAATCTTTTTGAACTGACAAAATAAAAAAAATAATTGTAGAAAGCGAAATTGCAAGTTAATTTATAAATATACATTTATATTTCGTGGTAAAAAAGATTTAAAAATTCCTCTGGAATATTCCTTTGGATCCTGTGGCAAGGTTTAAGCCTACTATAAAAACAATAACTACAGTATATGAATTACAAACTTACTGATACTCAGTTATAAACCCAATTTGGACCGTGGAGTATGTAATCGAGAGATGTTACTAGGCCTATACTTTGTAGCTGTAGGGTCTAGAGGAAGAAGATATACACCTGAGTTCAGTGACATGGATTGCGTGCCTCTATATTTACCTCCCTGTACTTTACTCTAAATCAATGTAACTACAAAACCTTCCAAATTTATTTTTAACCATGTTCCATTGTCTTCATGTATGAAATGAAAGAGTTTTTGAATTCATAATTCACTATTGAAAACGCCACAAAAAATAATGAAAAATAAATAAAGACTAACCAAATTGTCATGAGAGCTCACGTCACTAAAGAACCTTCGTGTGGTCACTTCAATAACACATATCTCCATTATTATGACACAAACAGTGAACGATTAGTGGTTAGACCCTGTTCAAACGAACGTTGAAAGCAAGCATACCTAATATATTAAACTAACAAAGTAAACTAGTGACGGTATACAAATTTGTCAGTGTAATTCTAAACATCTGCATAATATACTCAACAGGGGCGGATTGGGGGGGGGTGGTGGGGTAAAATAAAGAAAAGAAAAAGAAATTATAGATCGCCTAAAACACCTCAGAGTTAATTTGGGGGCGTTTAGAAACAAAACATTCCCGGGGCAATATTTTTTTTTTTTTTTTGGTCGTCTCTAAATATAGTTCGAATTAATTTTGCTTCAACCATGGAGGTATTATTCAACTAACGTTTCCAAACACAATTTCATTTTTAAGTACTGCAGTCCTCTACTCTTCATTTCAATTGGACAAATCATTTGAATGTTGAATCTTAAGCATTATCTAAAATATCAAATTTAATTTAAAAAAAAAACCCATGTGAAATGCTTAAATATGGTCAAGATGATATGACTGTATATGGGCATACAACAGTTGTTTTTTTTTTTTTTTTTGTCAAATAAAAATTTGATTTAATAATTAACAAGTCGTTCAATGATTGATGGTTAGTTGTGAATTTGTACATTATAAGTAAACATTTAACTTCACCATTATATAATTTTGGAAAATTGATCGCATTTTTTTTTTGTGAATGTCAGGTTGATGGATCGAAGGACAAATATATGGTTTGTGGGTGTGTCAACAGCGATAAATATAAATACGAACCTCATAACAAATATGAACTAAAGGGCTAAAGTACAATGGGAACGGCGTGTATCAGTACCACACATCATTCAACTTAACATGTTTAAAACTGCACCGTTGGTGGATTTCTTTCCCTTTCATCTGGCAGACGGTATCCCTTCCCATTCAATATATGTACATTATGTCCCCTTAATCCTTCTTAAAACCTGCTTATATCACTATTCCAACTGGAACTATACCCTTTTTCATCGCTAGCTTCACCCCACTCAAAAATCTTCACACAGATTATTGCAAGGTAAACATTTCGTATTATTAATACAGACCCGTAGCCAGGTTCCTGCCAGGGGGTTCTCTAGGCGTGAGGTCCAGGGCAGAAGCCTCGGTGGGTTTGGCGAAACCCTCGAAGCCATAAGTGTTTTGTGTTGCGTCAAAATAATACATAATAGCAGTTATGTTTGAAAAAGGTCTGCAGCAAAAAAAATCTGTGGGTCTGAAGTGCATTAGTTTGGTTCAAAATGGATGGGTGAGGGGAGGGGGAAGCGTTCGCCAGAAAAGAGGGGGGTCTGCTTGAAAAGGGAGTTTGCCCGAACCATAAGCCCACCTCCTCCTCCCCTCCTGGCTACGGGCCTGTAATAAATATCAATATTTTAACTGAAAGTCAAAGTCTTGCAGCACTTTTATGTCTGCCAATGAGTTTATTAAATAAACGATCAGGGTGATTATTTTCTACTCCCCTTTCCCGAATAAACAATTACATGCCTGCTCTATACATTTTTTTTTTCTATTCAGATCTACGCCACAACCTTTGCTCTCCGAGTCCATTGTATGAATTCGAATTTCACAGAGCTACCATCGATATCTTGGTTTTAATCAGTAAATGCGTTTTATTAGTTAATTCACTCACAAAAAATGACACTAAATAACCCAACTACCACCTGATATCCCGAGATTAAGGAGATTAGAGTCAGCTGGTCGATGAAAGATGAGTGGAGTGCAAGAGACAATAGCGCTTGTTGCTTCATCCCGAGGGCAGCCATGCTTACACAATGTATCTTATGAAGAGGGGGCTTTTTCCCAGATAGTCGTAGAACAATACCGATATTTAGAGCATTGTAGAAGGGTCATTGTGTCAGGTTAGGCGTAACATTAGTATTAATACGTGTATACAATTATTATATTATGGGTGGTGTTGTGGTTAGTAGGATTTAGTTTATCAGTGGATATTAAGCTAACTGCGGAGGGGGTTTGTCGGGAATACTGCGTCTATTTAAAATGTTAATCGTTACACCATAAGGTATCTTAATACAGAATCTATTATTGATAATCTCAGTTTACAACCATGGGCTGAGCCTTTGTTCTTGTCATAATTCCCTTTTTGTATTGTTATATCCCTTTAAATGGTTATTCTTACAGTATGGACGTACTTGGGCACGGGGAGGGGAAAATATGTCTCCTCGTGTGCCAATCAAAAATATTTAAAATTATATCTAGACGTGATGCCATTGCGCAAAATACCTACGTAAATACTCAGGCTACGCACTGCATTAGTAAATTAATTAGGAACGTGATTTAATAATAATAATAAAAATAATACTACTACTATACTACTAGTACTAATAATAATAATAATAATAATAGGCCTAATAATAAACAACGGTACCAGCTATCTCTGGTTTGTGCACAACGGGGGCTGTATGACCCAGAACCCCGGGGTAACCATACTTGTTTCGAAAGATGTGCTCTGTTATTTATAGTGCACGCGAGAAGACATAGGCGAGCGTGCCGTTTGAACCATCACCGATATTATAGTGGCTGTATGTTGCGGCGCCCCTCGGCCCGCTCGGCCATCCAACTCGCTTAGGCCCTATATGATACACGCCACTAAACATTTCTGAGCAAAAACATACTCTTTAAATTAAAATCACCTTAGATGTCTACCACTTCATTTCTTAGGTTGGTCCTTTCACATAATAACCAACTCTCAGTCACTTAACTCCTGTCCTCCCCACTCATACCAATGCTAATTGATATGATACCGGTAGGTATGCAACTTCTTTTAGATTTAAGTCTTGGTCCTTTACAGTGGTTCTTCTTGGCTGTGCATTCTCTCAGATAACGCCACCCTTTCCCCCGCCCGCCCCCGCTCCATCAAATCATAGGAATGTTAGGCCTACATATTCCCCATGTTATCATAGCATTACGTCACACTTATACCGCCACCATTACTGAACTTTACCGACACCAGGTACCTTCATATCAAACATTTTAACATTGCTCCTGGAAGTACATCATCATACGTCTGTACTCTAAGAAACGGCAAAGTAAACTCATCCTATACGAATTGCCACTTGGGATCGAACTTAAGTTAATATTTGCTTAAGTAAACGGTTGTATTGGTTATGACCTCAACAAGTAGAAACAAACAAGACAAGATCGTTGATATGCGATGGCCTGCATGCTTTAGAGTGATGGTTTCAATGGCTTTTGATACTGACGAAAAATTTATGTTTTGTAGATTAATGTTATGTGCGCACTCTAATAGTATGTGTTAGCCCATGCAATATTGAGGTTATTTTGTGAAATGCCAATCAATTTATCAATCAATTAACCAATCAAAATTTTGAAAGATTGATTGATTGATTGATAATAGATAGATAGGCCTAGATAAATTGATTGATTGGTGTGCACTTTAATCCATCGCTTCATTGTTTGAACTGACAACATTCCAACAACTGATTACGAATGTGTGGTTTATGAGATGTTTTTCTTGATGGTGATTCATAATAATACTAATAATAATACTAATAATAATAATAATAATAATAATAATAATAATAATAATAATAATAATAGATGGATTTATATAGCGCAAATAATTAATAATAATAGTAATAATAATAATAATAATAATAATAATAATAATAATAATAATAATAATAATAATAATAAGATGGATTTCTATAGAGCAAATAAACGAGGTCACTATGCGCTCGTTATGATGTTGCATTTTTCAGTTTGTTCTGTTTTCTCCATAATTATAACCAACAGAGAAAAATTTCATATAAAAATGTATTTGCTCTCGCCTTCAATATCGCCAATTGATTAACTCTGAAATGGCCTATTATTTGTTGCAGCATCGTTTGCTTACTAAATTCGTGCTTATTATGATTTATTATTATTTTTATAGGATTTATTAGCGCACATATACAGAAAACTGCTCAATGCGCTGTTTTCATCATTGGATAACCAATCATCACAGTGTGCAACCCTCCTCAGTTTTCTTTCATTCCAAATCGTTCACCTTCTACCAGATACCCACATCTACACCCAGGGTGAGGAGAGGCAAATGCAAATGACATGTCTTGCCGAGGGACTCAAGCAGTATCAGTGACAGGCATCGGCCTTAAAGCCCTGTGACCTACCGATTTACACGCTGCGCCACACCAACGCATTTTAAGCCGGGCACTCAACGCGTCGTACGACCGCCGGCCGACGAATCCAACTCCGCTCCATGTGGACACTAGACGACGCGACACAGTATGCTGATTATCGGCGGCAGTCTGAACGGATCGTCTGTCGCACGCGCGTTGTCGTAGCATTGCATACACCATCGTGTCGGCCGACGACCTTCGTACGCAGTGCCGAGTGTGCCGGCATTACACGCTCCGCCACACGCTTATTGAAAACAACTAGGCGACTACTGATGAGCGAGACAACAAATTACATAGCCTACACATTCATAAAGTATTATTTTAAAAAATATTTTAATAAATATGTACAATCCAAATACTGTGAGTTGACGTATATTATATTCAAGGTGTGTGGATTAATCTACGGTAAGTCTAATTACGCGATCATAACGCACATTCATGCTTAAATACAAATATACATAGGGCCTATATACATATACACTATATATATATATATATATATATATATATATATATATATATATATATATATATATATATATACATATCCACT
>NW_022708279.1:293032-296892 GCF_011630105.1 Anneissia japonica | reverse complement strand
AATAATAATAATAATAATAATAATAATAATAATAATAATAATAATAATTCAATCGATTGTAATTATATTAATAATTGAATACCGTAACTAGGGCATATATATTTTTTCTGAAATTATATATAGGCCTATAATAATGCAAGTAATATAAATACAATAGCCTATTTACATCGCTCCCATCATTATTAAATTTGATGATTACAAAGACGATATAGTCCTATATTTAGAATTGACGAAACTAAATCCTAATTAATATTGTTTCGTTCACTGCGTTTTGTAGTCATAGAAAGTATAGAATCCCACCATTAATAAATTTGATGATCACAAATGTGCATCCTTGAGTACATTCCATATTTCTATAAGCCTGAAAAACCTACGCACACGATTCTGGCGTAATTAATAGTATAGGATTTATTTAGAAATATTAATGGTTTTACGTTATTTTATGTGCCAAAAACAAAAGCTTTATCATAACTTCCACATTTTTATAATTATTGCAGACTCTTTCGAGAAGAATAATCACTGTTTACAAATATTTTTACTTGAACCGATATACATATTGCTGTGTATGGTAGAAGCCCATTATTATAACATATTATAATTATGTAGTTATTTAATATACAGACGTGTTTCAAGGTAATTGCATAGAAAACACATTGTCATAATCTAATACTAATCACCTATTATCAACGTTGTCCTTTATTTCTTTATATCATATAATTCGTCACATACACCATCATGTAACTAAAACAAGTATTTCAATAAATGCTGTTGATATCGTAAAAGGCGTAACCAGGGTAACGAATATTGCTGCCCGCAGCTATAAACATCCTATTATTTTTAACAAAATAAAATTATTCACTTAAAAAAAGTATTTTTATTTACAGTGGACATAGTAATTGCCATGTTTAAAGTAGTTTCGGTATATCTCGTCACAAACACCTACTCGTGTTTTTGAGTGCTACTCGTCTCCGACTCGAGCGGAAATGCTCTGCAAAATTGTCTATATACTACGATAGCTCGATGGAATGTAAGCCTTGTTCTCTTTGCTAACCACTATTCTGTTTATGAATATTTCATTGTTAATCTAACACTTTTGTTAGTATCTACCAGCTTAAACTAAGGTCAAATTATAATAGAAAATTATTTTCCCGAGTAAAATGCTTCTATCGGAAGATAATCCTGTGGATTACACGTAAAAATGAAAACAACTCTTAAACAGGTAGGCTTGTCCAAAATGAAAATAGGAAAGTCTAAAGTTATCATCTATGGATAGCTAAAGTACCGCGTAACAATTCTGCGTACTTTCATGGCACCATTCCGATGGGAATTTGTGTGCGAATGCTTGAGGAAATGTTGGCAATGCTCCGTTGCTCATGGCAACATACGCGTCTTGCTGAGGGGATGGATTATTATATGAATTGCAGATATCGTCTATAGTGTCAACGATATGTGGAATAATTCCCTCTGCACATTGCAGATACGAAGTCTGAGGGGGTTGGTTTATAATTGGAACAGTTGGGGACTCTACCGGGGCATATTGTTCTCCCCTAAAATGTCCAAACTCTTCGAAATGAGGTTGCATAGTTTGATTTGGCGTCGAATCCTGGTACACGTTAGGCCAACACATGTCATCAAAGAATTGTTCTGAGGCGGCGGGTGAAGCAGCGCTTATGCTGCTGCAGGAATCGCCTATTGAGTTGCCATCAGTTTGAGGGAGCTCATCTTGCCAGTCTCCAATAATTTCACTTAAGTCTGTGGGGTTAGCTAGCCAATCCAATCCTTCACTGATACCTAAATCAGGCAGATGCCGATGGCCAATCTGCTCTTTTGAAAAATCCTGCCAATCAATTTGTGCAGGCTCGGTAAAAAATGATGACGGAAGTTTGCGCTCTCGCAGCGGAACTTTTGAAATATTCGACAATTTTTTCGGACGTCCGTCACAAGTTTTTTTACGCACATCAAATAAATCGGATAAAGATTTGTTCTGTAGACCAGCTTGCGTCGTATCTCGTCTGTGAGATGTTTTTTTAGATGACAATTTCGGTGTTTGATAGTCTGTTTTGGTTTTATCTACTTCTTTTTTCTCACCATGAGTTTGTAAATTATTAGCAAGCTGTGCACATCGTTTGATTTGTTTTTGGAGGTACTTGCGATGATTGACTTTCCTCTTTGATTTGATTGGTCGATCCAATGCAAGCTTGATATTACTCGAAGCCATATCTACAAAGTGTAGTAAATTACATGTTTCGATCGTTGTCGAATGTAGGATGCCACCGTACTGTGAAGATTTGGGACCTAAGCCGGACATCGTACCGCATTGAACCATCTCACATTAACGTTTTGATCACAAAATCAAGGTACAAATCTAAAAAGCAATTGACTTAAAACAGCTTTGAGAAATCGCAAAATGAAAACCGATATTTTCTCGCAAATGATGATTATAGTTTCCTTCAATCAAGTCATTCAGTTTATTTTCTCTCCCAAGAAATCTGTTCTCACCTGTTGATGCTAACAGGCATTTAACGTTAACTGATAATTTTTGTGTCACCTTAACTTTATCTACTGCGTCGTTGCCATTAGTGATGGAAGAGGGCGGAGCTAACTCACTGACCAATCAGATGGCGTGTTCGAAGAATCCGACGGTAACTAGAGCGTAAGAAGGTCATATACAATAAGAGTAATGACGTATTAGATCGATGTTAAATTAACCATATCATTTTTTACTATCAAATATAAAAGACCTATACTGTAATATTAAATAAAACAAATATTTAGAATTTTGCTTAGATATTTATATTTATACTCATCTATAGAGATATCAAGTACACACCCAGGTTAAAACAATATAGCCTATATCAATATTTATATAATTATGAGGCCTTACATAGTACAATAATATTTATTATTGATATCTGTAAACAGTGAATAATAATGAGTAAAAAAATTGCCCGCGGAGGGAAAATAATCCGATATGTTGTACAACTGATTTTTCTAAGACATAAAAATTTGACGATTAAACAGTTGATAAGATCAAAGAGTATAATACTCTTTGATAAGATACAGATTTTTGAATACTTAAAACCTGGGGTGGGGGAAGGTGAAGAAAGGGCGGTTAAGCCCCTCTCGACCCCCATCCCCCGTTATTAGATATTCAAAATCTGTATCTTAACCGTTTCCGATTTTTTCGTTGAATATGCTTTTTGTGTATTAAAAAAATCAGTTATATCAACATATCACCAATATTGTTTTCCTCCGGAGCCTGGCAAATAATAATATGTACTACATGTTTAGTGTGTTATTATTTATTTATTTTAATCGAATAATAATCAAATTTACTAATTAATTAATTAATTAATTAACATAATTAACAATGTCGATTCGGTTTTAAAGTGGTGATTTTAGAACATTTATCCCAAAAACTTTAATTAGGTTCACTTTTTGCAGGAAGGACTTAGCGTTATTAGGTTAAGCAGATCCGGGAATATTAATGACAATTGGAGGGATTATGTCGAGGGGCTGACTCGATTGTTCATAGACCACATTCTATAGCAAATTACTTGAAGAGGATCACATTTTTTTTTCACGAAATTATTAAATTGTAATTTGTATTTTAGGGAACTGATTAATTGTTGGGTTTGGTGACTTAATGAGATCAAGGTTGAACACGGGAGGGTGAACTTAATTGAAGCAGATCGTCCACTTGACTGCTTATTACGCAATCGACTGGCAAGTAAGTCCATGTAAATAATTTTAGAAATGCTGTAGGTTATTATGATAGTCAAGTATACTGTGTAAAGTTTGTCTCTTTATATAGGCCTCTATATATATATATATATATTATATATATATATATATTATAT